>NC_056436.1:66416270-66466270 GCF_018296145.1 Oncorhynchus tshawytscha | reverse complement strand
AATAGTTAAAGTACAAAAGGGAAAATAAATAAGCATAAATATGGGTTCTATTTGCAATGGTGTTTGTTCTTCACTGGTTGCCCTTTTCTTGTGGCAACAGGTCACAAATCTTGCTGCTGTGATGGCACACTGTGGTGATGGCACACTGTGGTGATGGCACACTGTGATAAACTGTGGGAGTTTATCAAAATTGGGTTTGTTTTCTAATTCTTTGTGAATCTGTGTAATCTGAGGGAAATATGTGTCTCTAATATGGTTGTACATTTAGCAGGAGGTTAGGAAGTGCAGCTCAGTTTCCACCTCATTTTGTGGGCAGTGGGCACATAGCCTGTCTTCTCTTGAGAGCCATGTCTGCCTACTGCGGCCTTTCTCAATAGCAAGGCTATGCTCACTGAGTCTGTACATAGTCAAAGCTTTCCTTAAGTTTAGGTCAGTCACATTGGTCAGTTATTCTGCCGCTGTGTATTCTCTGTTTAGGGCCAAAGAGCATTCTAGTTTTCTCTGTTTTTTTGTTAATTCTTTCCAATGTGTCAAGTAATTATCTTTTTGTTTTCACATGATTAGGTTGGGTCTAATTGTTTTGCTGTCCTGGGGCTTTGTGAGGTGTGTTTGTGAACAGAGCCCCAGGACCCCGCTTGCTTAGGGGACTCTTCTCCAGGTTCATCCCTCTGTAGGTGATGGCTTTGTTATGGAAGGTTTGGGAATCACTTCCTTTTAGGTGGTTGTAGAATTTAACATCTCTTTTCTGGATTTAGATAATTAGTGGGTATCGGCCTAATTCTGCTCTGCATGCATTATTTGGTGTTTTACGTTGTACACTGAGGATATTTTTGCAGAAATCTGCATGCAGAGTCTCAATTCAGGTGTTTGTCCTATTTTGTGAATTCTTGGTTGGTGAGCGGACCCCAGACCTCACAACCATAAAGGGCAATGGGTTCTATAACTGATTAAAGTATTTTTAGCCTGATCCTAATTGGTATGTCAAATTTTATGTTCCTTTTGATGGCATAGAAGGCCCTTCTTGCCTTGTCTCTCAGCTCAATTACAGCTTTGTGGAAGTTACCTGTGGCGCGGATGTTTAGGCAGAGGTATGTATCGTTTTTTTGTGTGCTCTAAGGCAACGGAGCCCAGATGGAATTTGTATTCGTGGTCCTGGCAATTGGACCTTTTTTTGGAACATCATTATTTTTAGTCTTACTGAGATTTACTGTCAGGGCCCAAGTCTGACATAATCTGTGCAGAAGATCTAGGTGCTGCTGTAGGCCCTCCTTGGTTGGGGACAGAAGCACTAAGATCATCAGTAAACAGTAGACATTTCACTTCAGATTCTAGTAGGGTGAGACCGGGTGCTGCAGACTCTTCTAGTGCCCTCGCCAATTCGTTGATATGCAGTTGAAGTCGGAAGTTTACAGACATTTAGGTTGTAGTCATTAAAACTCGTTTTTCTAAAGAAATCAGCCAAGACCTCAGAAAAGAAATTGTAGACCTCCACAAGTCGTGTTCATCCTTGAGAGCAATTTCCAAACACCTGAAGGTACCATGTTCATCTGTACAAGCAATAGCACGCAAGTATATACACCATGGGACCACGCAGGCTTCATAACGCTCAGGAAGGAGACGCGTTCTGTCTCCTAGAGATGAACATACTTTGGTGCGAAAAATGCAAATCAATCCCAGAACAACAGCAAATTACCTTGTGAAGATGCTGGAGGAAACAGGTACAAATGTATCTATATCCACAGTAAACGAGTCCTATATCGACGTAACCTGAAAGGCCGCTCAGCAAGGAAGAAGCCACTGCTCCAAAACCGCCATAAAAAAGCCAGACTACGGTTTGCAACTGCACATGGGGACAAAGATTGTACTTTTTGGAGAAATGTCCTCTGGTCTGATGAAACAAAAATAGAACTGTTTGGCCATAATGACCATCGTTATGTTTGGAGGAAAAAGGGGGAGGCTTGCAAGCAGAAGAACAGTGAACAGAAGAACCGTGAAGCACGGGGGTGGCAGCATCATGTTGTGGGGGAGCTTTGCTGCAGGAGGGACTGGTGCACTTCACAAAATAGATGGCTTCATGAGGTGGGAAAATTACGTGGATATATTGAAACAACATCTCCTGACATCAGTCAGGAAGTTAAAGCTTGGTCACAAATGGGTCTTCCAAATGAACAATGACCCCAATCATACTTCCAAAGTTGTGGCAAAATGGCTTAAGGACAACAAAGTCAAAGTATTGGAGTGGCCATCACAAAGCCCTGACCTCAATACCATAGATAATTTGTGGGCAGAACTGAAAAAGCATGTGAAATTAAGGAGGCCTACAATCCTGACTCAGTTACACCAGCTCTGTCAGGAGGAATGGACCAAAATTCACCCAACTTACTGTGGGGAGCTTGTGGAAGACTACCCGAAACGTTTGACCCAAGTTAAACAATTTAAATGCAATGCTACCAAATACTCATTGAGTGTATGTATACTTCTGACCCACTGGGAATGTGATGAAAGAAATAAAAGCTCAAATAAATCATCCTCTATTCTGACATTTCACATTCTTAAAATAAAGTGGTGATTCTAACTGAACTAAAACAGGGAATTTGTATTAGGATTAAATGCCAGGAATTGTGAAAAACAGAGGTTAAAATGAGTTGGCTAAAATGTATGTAAACTTCAGACTTCAACTGTATATGTGTAAGAGGTTGGAGCTTATGCTGCATCCCTGTCTCCACCTATGGCCCAGTAGAAAGAAATGTGTGTGTTTATTACCAATTTTAACCGCACACTTGTTGTTTGTGTACATGGATTTCATAATGTCGTAAGTTTTTCCCCCAAGACCACTTTTTATTGACTTGTCTCTTTCTCTCTTTGTCTTTTGTTTTCTCTCTCTCTCTCTCATCTCTCTCGTTATCTTTCTCCATCTCTGACTCATTTAAAGAGGGAGACATGATGTAAACACAAAAGACAAAAAGAGGAAACAGTTTGTGATTCAGACGAGCTGCTCTCTCTCTGCTCCGTCTGTCTCTCTCCCTCTCTATCTCTCTCTCTGTCTCTCTCTCTGCTCCGTCTGTCTCTCTCCCTCTCTATCTCTCTCTCTCTCTCTCTCTGCTCCGTCTGTCTCTCTCCTTCTCTCTCTCTCTCTCCCCTCCCTCCTTCCCTCTCTCTCTCTGCTCCGTCTGTCTCTCTCCTTCTCTATCTCTCTCCCCCTCCCTCCTTCCCTCTGTCTCTCTCCCTCTCTATCTCTCTCTCCCCCTCCCTCCTTCCCTCTCTCTCTCTGCTCCGTCTGTCTCTCTCCTTCTCTATCTCTCTCTCCCCCTCCCTCCTTCCCTCTCTCTCTCCCTCTCTATCTCTCTCTCCCCCTCCCTCCTTCCCTCTCTCTCTCTCCCTCTCTATCGCTCTCTCCCCCTCCCTCCTTCCCTCTGTCTCTCTCCCTCTTTATCTCTCTCTCCCCCTCCCTCCTTCCCTCTCTCTCTCTCCCTCTCTATCGCTCTCTCCCCTCCCTCCTTCCCTCTCTCTCTCTGCTCCGTCTGTCTCTCTCCTTCTCTATCTCTCTCCCCCTCCCTCCTTCCCTCTCTCTCTCTCCTTCTCTATCTCTCTCTCCTCCCTCCTTCCTCTCTCTCTCTCTCCTTCTCTCTCTCTCCCCTCCCTCCTTCCCTCTCTCTCTCTCCCTCTCTATCTCTCTCTCCCCCTCCCTCCTTCCCTCTCTCTCTCTGCTCCGTCTGTCTCTCTCCCTCTCTATCTCTCTCTCCCCCTCCCTCCTTCCCTCTCTCTCTCTGCTCCGTCTGTCTCTCTCTTTCTCTATCTCTCTCTCCCCCTCCCTCCTTCCCTCTCTCCTTCTCTATCTCTCTCTCCCCCTCCCTCCTTCCCTCTCGCTCTCCTTCTCTATCTCTCTCTCCCCTCCCTCCTTCCCTCTCTCTCTCTCCCCTCTCTATCGCTCTCTCCCCTCCCTCCTTCCCTCTCTGTCTCTCTCCCCTCCCTCCTTCCCTCTCTCTCTCTCCTCTCTCTCCCCCTCCCTCCTTCCCTCTCTCTCTCTCCCTCTCTATCTCTCTCTCCCCCCCTCCCTCCTTCCCTCTCTCTCTCTCCCTCTCTATCTCTCTCTCCCCCTCCCTCCTTCCCTCTCTCTCTCTGCTCCGTCTGTCTCTCTCCTTCTCTATCTCTCTCTCCCCTCCCTCCTTCCCTCTCTCTCCCTCTCTATCGCTCTCTCCCCCTCCCTCCTTCCCTCTCTGTCTCTCTCCCTCTCTCTCCCCCTCCCTCCTTCCCTCTCTCTCTCTCCCTCTCTCTCCCCCCTCCTTCCTTCCCTCTCTCTCTCTCTCCCTCTCCCCCCCTCCCTCCTTCCCTCTCTCTCTCTCCCCTCCTTCCCTCTGTCTCTCTCCCTCTCTCTCTCTCCCCCTCCCTCCTTCCCTCTCTGTCTCTCTCCCTCTCTATCTCTCTCTCCCCCTCCCTCCTCTCTCTGTCTCTCTCCCCCTCTTTCTCTCTATTCTTAGAAAAGCATACAGGGAGAAGACAAAGAGAGTAAATAATGTCCAACAGAACATAAAACCATCAATAAACCATCATGTAAACACTAGACAGAATTCAGAATATCAAACCAGACATCAATAAACCATGATGTAAACACTGGACAGGATTCAGCAGGCTCTTTGGGAGTTAACACGTCTAATCTACTGTAATCTGTAATAACATGGTCCAACAGCGGGATGAGACATCAGACCTCCCAACCTAAACAATGCTGGTCACAGTGAAATATGCTGATCCACGCTGAATGAGGGAGCTACAGTAATCCACGGGGTTCACACAGAACTGACTCACCCTGTCTACGTCCCCATTGGCACCCTATTCCGTTTATAGTGCACTACTTTTTACTACATTTTTCTCCCCAATTTCGTGATTACGATCTTGTCTCATCACTGCAACTCCCCAACGGGCTCGGGAGAGGCGAAGGTCCAGTCTTCCGAAACATGACCGCCAAACCGCGCTTCTTAAAATTTGAACACCCGCTCCCTTAACCCGGATGCCAGCGGCGCCAATGTGTCGGAGGAAACACCATTCAGCTGACGACCGAAGCCAGGCTGTAGTGACGACGCAACACTGTGGTGCAGTGCCTTAGACCGCTGCACCCCTCTGGAGGCCCTGTAGTGCACTACTTCTGACCAGAGCCCTATCCAAATAGTGCACTATATAGGGAATAGGGTGGCATTTGGGATGCACACTTTATAGTATCTAGTACAGTCTGGGGACTAGGGGCTGAACCTACACAGTACCAAAGTGGGAACAGGACTAGGGTTGAAAACACACTACCCCTCCCTCTGTTCTTCTCCAGTTCTCCCTCTAAACTTCCCACACTCCCTCCCTCTGTTCTTCTCCAGTTCTCCCTCTAAACTTCCCACACTCCCTCCCTCTGTTCTTCTCCAGTTCTCCCTCTAAACTTCCCACACTCCCTCACTCTGTTCTTCTCCAGTTCTCCCTCTAAACTTCCCACACTCCCTCACTCTGTTCTTCTCCAGTTCTCCCTCTAAACTTCCCACACTCCCTCCCTCTGTTCTTCTCCAGTTCTCCCTCTAAACTTCCCACACTCCCTCACTCTGTTCTTCTCCAGTTCTCCCTCTAAACTTCCCACACTCCCTCACTCTGTTCTTCTCCAGTTCTCCCTCTAAACTTCCCACACTCCCTCCCTCTGTTCTTCTCCAGTTCTCCCTCTAAACTTCCCACACTACCCCTCCCTCTGTTCTTCTCCAGTTCTCCCTCTAAACTTCCCACACTCCCTCCCTCTGTTCTTCTCCAGTTCTCCCTCTAAACTTCCCACACTCCCTCACTCTGTTCTTCTCCAGTTCTCCCTCTAAACTTCCCACACTCCCTCCTCTGTTCTTCTCCAGTTCTCCCTCTAAACTTCCCACACTCCCTCCCTCTGTTCTTCTCCAGTTCTCCCTCTAAACTTCCCACACTCCCTCCCTCTGTTCTTCTCCAGTTCTCCCTCTAAACTTCCCACACTACCCCTCCCTCTGTTCTTCTCCAGTTCTCCCTCTAAACTTCCCACACTACCCCTCCCTCTGTTCTTCTCCAGTTCTCCCTCTAAACTTCCCACACTCCCTCCCTCTGTTCTTCTCAGTTCTCCCTCTAAACTTCCCACACTCCCTCCTCTGTTCTTCTCCAGTTCTCCCTCTAAACTTCCCACACTCCCCTCCCTCTGTTCTTCTCCAGTTCTCCCTCTAAACTTCCCACACTCCCTCCTCTGTTCTTCTCCAGTTCTCCCTCTAAACTTCCCACACTCCCCCCTCTGTTCTTCTCCAGTTCTCCCTCTAAACTTCCCACACTCCCTCCCTCTGTTCTTCTCCAGTTCTCCCTCTAAACTTCCCACACTCCCTCCCTCTGTTCTTCTCCAGTTCTCCCTCTAAACTTCCCACACTCCCTCCCTCTGTTCTTCTCAGTTCTCCCTCTAAACTTCCCACACTCCCTCCCTCTGTTCTTCTCCAGTTCTCCCTCTAAACTTCCCACACTCCCTCCCTCTGTTCTTCTCCAGTTCTCCCTCTAAACTTCCCACACTCCCTCACTCTGTTCTTCTCCAGTTCTCCCTCTAAACTTCCCACACTCCCTCTAAACTTCCCACACTCCCTCACTCTGTTCTTCTCCAGTTCTCCCTCTAAACTTCCCACACTCCCTCACTCTATTCTTCTCCAGTTCTCCCTCTAAACTTCCCACACTCCCTCACTCTGTTCTTCTCCAGTTCTCCCTCTAAACTTCCCACACTCCCTCACTCTATTCTTCTCCAGTTCTCCCTCTAAACTTCCCACACTCCCTCCCTCTGTTCTTCTCCAGTTCTCCCTCTAAACTTCCCACACTCCCTCACTCTATTCTTCTCCAGTTCTCCCTCTAAACTTCCCACACTCCCTCACTCTATTCTTCTCCAGTTCTCCCTCTAAACTTCCCACACTCCCTCACTCTATTCTTCTCCAGTTCTCCCTCTAAACTTCCCACACTCCCTCACTCTGTTCTTCTCCAGTTCTCCCTCTAAACTTCCCACACTCCCTCCCTCTGTTCTTCTCCAGTTCTCCCTCTAAACTTCCCACACTCCCTCACTCTGTTCTTCTCCAGTTCTCCCTCTAAACTTCCCACACTCCCTCCCTCTGTTCTTCTCCAGTTCTCCCTCTAAACTTCCCACACTCCCTCACTCTCTTGCTCCTTCTTTTCCTCTTGTACCTCCCTCCCTCCTCTCTTCTGTCCATAGATGTGACCTCTCTAATGGATGTGCCACCCAGTGAGTGTCTGAACACTGCATAAAACCAAACCTCTCCAATAAACATCAACACTTCCAGCATCAACAACCAAAAATGATCCTAGTGTGTGTGAGTGTGTGTGGGTGTGTGTGTGTGTGGTTAAAAAAGGGATGTTTTTCTGGGGTCAAGCCATTTGAAGAGGCGCCACGCATAGGGCCCATTTTAATGGAGCGGCCAACACAACAAGCGCGCTCATACACACATGCATACACACACATTCATACACACACACACATTCATACACACACACACATTCATACACACACACACATTCACACACACACATTCATACACATTCATTCATACACACACATTCATACACACACATTCATACACACATTCATACACACATTCATACACACACATTCATACACACACATTCATTACACACACATTCATACACACACATTCATACACACATTCATTCATACACACACATTCATACACACACATTCATACACACACACACATTCATACACACACGCATTCATACACACACATTCATACACACACATTCATACACACATTCATACACACACATTCATACACACACATTCATACACACACATTCATACACACACATTCATACACACACATTCATTACACACACATTCATACACACACATTCATACACATACTTGTGCAAATTCAGACACGCTCAGTACACATCCTCTCACGTTCCTTGTTTTGTTTCTAAAAAAGTACCTCAGAGTTTATTGTCTATAAACACAATTCCATCCACAGTTTTATGCAAGTAAAGTCATACCGTATAAAAAAAACACGAAAACAGGAAGTTACGGTACAATTTTCTAAATGCCGACAGATAATTTGCTTGATCGACATGGTGGGATCTTTTTGTGTCTGTAAAATGAATGATTTGGGAAATGCCTTTATATTTATATAATTCCCATCATGTGGAAGTAAACTTGGAGTAACGCGATGATTTGTTGTGTGGTCCTTCCACTACGACTCATCAGGAAAGCATGCAGTTTATTACTGTGGACGACAGATGAAATACGTTATGATGAACTTCACAGGATGTTGAAAATGTACCTAGATCTTGATGCTCCTTTCCAATAAATATCGAGGGTCGTATTCTGGTGACATGATGATCGATGCTTGACTGTCGTTTCAAAAATACAAATATTTGTACTCTTATCCATAATACTCTCATCATGGAGACCAGTGGTTCCCAAACTTTGTATAGTCCCATACCCCTTCAAACATACCCACTCTAGAACCAGGATCAGTGTACTCTCAGATGTTGTTTTTTGCCATCATTGTAAGCCTGCCACACACACTATATGATACATTTCTTAAACATAAGAATAAGTGTGAGTTTGTCACAACACGGCTCGTGGGAAGTCACAAAGAGCTCTTATAGGACCAGGGAACAAATAATCATATCATAATAATCAATCATTTTGCTCTTAATTTAACCATCTTACATATAAAACTTTATTTGTTCATCGAAAATTGTGAATAACTCACCTCAGGTTAAGGGTGTGCTTGAAAAGATGCACATAACTCTGCAATGTTGGGTTGTACTGGAGAGAGTCTCAGTCTTAAATCATTTCCCCCACACAGTCTGTGCCTGTATTTAGTTTTCATGCTTGTGAAGGCCGAGAATCCCCTCTCACATAGGTACGTGGATGCAAAGGGCATCAGTGTCTTAACAGCACGATTTGCCAAGGCAGGATACTCTGAGCGCAGCCCGATCAAGAAATCTGTCAGTGACTTCTGATTAAATTAAATTTTCACAGAACCGCTTGTTGCAATTTCGATGAGGCTCTCTTGTTTAGATATCAGAAAGTTGTCTGGAAGCAGGGCATGAAAGGGGTAACGAATCCAGTTGTTTGTGTCATCAGTTTCAGGAAAGTACCTGTTTAATTGTGCACCCAACTCACTCAGGTGCTTCACTATATCACATTTGACATTGTCCGTAAACTTGAGTTCATTTGCACACAAATAATCATACAATGATGGAAAGACCTGTGTGTTGTCCTTGTTAATGCAGACGATGAAGAGCTCCAAATTCTTAATCATAGTCTTAATTTTGTCCTGCACATTGAATATAGTTGTGGAGAGTCCCTGTAATTCTAGATTCAGATCATTCAGGTGAGAAAAAACATCACCCAGATAGGCCAGTTGTGTGAGAAACTCGTCATCATGCGTGTCTATATGTGGATGTGTGTACATGTGGTGTGTGTACGTGTAGTATGTGTACGTGTGGTGTGTGTACAATCATCCTAATCAACCGATCACATCTCTGTATGGACACTCAGTCCTCTGTGACCTCACATACGTGTCACTAGGAACAGATTGTCAGGAGGAACTGGAGCACGGCTGCTGCTGGAGCACAAACACACACACACACACACACACTTCGCAACCCGACACACACTCACTCCACAGGATGGAAGGATACACGGATGGATGCATGGATGGATGGATGGATAGAAGTCAAGCTCCCTGTCTCTCTCTGACCCAGAGCCAGAACCCATGTCAATGACCAGAATCAGAGCTGTCCAACAGACTGGTATGAGTCCACATTTACTTAGGGGCTACCCTACTTTAGAGCCCCAGAACCAAGCCAGACCTGGTTTGAGTTTCACCGCACCACCGCACCACTGCCAGGTTGGCCATAAAAGAAACCACATGTGGTCGTAATGCCCTGGCCCCACAGACAGGTTCTTGGCAGACGAGAGCAGCTCCACTGCGTGTTATGAGTAAAATAATACATTAGAACAAGAACTACATTTGTGGCCACTTGGAAGGTGATTCATAGCCTCTGCTGGAGCGCCAAGTAGAAGCCTTTTCAAATGTTTCCGATTTTTATTTCTGGAATGAGAGCAGCCAATAAATCCCTCAAGAGAGGGTTTGGAGTAAAACTAACTACCTGGGGTTGAAAACAATGGAGTCTTTATGTGTGATTCTACCACAGCTAATATAGAACACACTTTCCCCTCTTCCATCATACCTAAAACTTGTAATTACTGTATAATAGTGGATTGTTAATACAACATTCCTGGATTTATAAATGGTGGTTATGACTGAACAGACAACTCCACTGATTGGCTGCTTTGGGGAATCTTGACAGTTACTGCACCCCAACAAGACTACAATTGTCCTGACAGTAAGCATAAAAAATGCCTAATCTGGTGTTCTGCTTGTCAACTAGATGAGAGAGAAAGGGGACTGAGAGCTCTCAGTACCTCAGACCAAACACACCAGTCACTGAGTAGAGTACCTCAGGCCAAACACACCAATCACAGAGTAGAGTACCTCAGGCCAAACACACCAGTCACTGAGTAGAGTACCTCAGGCCAAACACACCAATCACAGAGTAGAGTACCAAACACACCAGTCACTGAGTAGAGTACCTCAGGCCAAACACACCAGTCACTGAGTAGAGTACCTCAGGCCAAACACACCAATCACAGAGTAGAGTACCTCAGGCCAAACACACCAGTCACTGAGTAGAGTACCTCAGGCCAAACACACCAATCACAGAGTAGAGTACCAAACACACCAGTCACTGAGTAGAGTACCTCAGGCCAAACACACCAGTCACTGAGTAGAGTACCTCAGGCCAAACACACCAATCACAGAGTAGAGTACCAAACACACCAGTCACAGAGTAGAGTACCTCAGGCCAAACACACCAGTCACAGAGTAGAGTACCTCAGGCCAAACACACCAGTCACAGAGTAGAGTACCTCAGGCCAAACACACCAATCACTGAGTAGAGTACCTCAGGCCAAACACACCAGTCACTGAGTAGAGTACCTCAGGCCAAACACACCAATCACAGAGTAGAGTACCAAACACACCAGTCACTGAGTAGAGTACCTCAGGCCAAACACACCAGTCACTGAGTAGAGTACCTCAGGCCAAACACACCAATCACAGAGTAGAGTACCAAACACACCAGTCACTGAGTAGAGTACCTCAGGCCAAACACACCAGTCACTGAGTAGAGTACCTCAGGCCAAACACACCAGTCACTGAGTAGAGTACCTCAGGCCAAACACACCAATCACAGAGTAGAGTATCAAACACACCAGTCACAGAGTAGAGTACCTCAGGCCAAACACACCAGTCACAGAGTAGAGTACCTCAGGCCAAACACACCAGTCACAGAGTAGAGTACCTCAGGCCAAACACACCAATCACAGAGTAGAGTACCAAACACACCAATCACAGAGTAGAGTACCTCAGGCCAAACACACCAGTCACTGAGTTCAGTACCTCAGGCCAAACACACCAGTCACAGAGTAGAGTACCTCAGGCCAAACACACCAATCACAGAGTAGAGTACCAAACACACCAATCACAGAGTAGAGTACCTCAGGCCAAACACACCAATCACAGAGTAGAGTACCAAACACACCAGTCACTGAGTAGAGTACCTCAGGCCAAACACACCAGTCACTGAGTAGAGTACCTCAGGCCAAACACACCAATCACAGAGTAGAGTACCAAACACACCAGTCACTGAGTAGAGTACCTCAGGCCAAACACACCAGTCACTGAGTAGAGTACCTCAGGCCAAACACACCAATCACAGAGTAGAGTATCAAACACACCAGTCACAGAGTAGAGTACCTCAGGGCAAACACACCAGTCACAGAGTAGAGTACCTCAGGCCAAACACACCAGTCACAGAGTAGAGTACCTCAGGCCAAACACACCAATCACAGAGTAGAGTACCAAACACACCAATCACAGAGTAGAGTACCTCAGGCCAAACACACCAGTCACTGAGTTCAGTACCTCAGGCCAAACACACCAGTCACAGAGTAGAGTACCTCAGGCCAAACACACCAGTCACAGAGTAGAGTACCTCAGGCCAAACACACCAGTCACAGAGTAGAGTACCTCAGGCCAAACACACCAATCACAGAGTAGAGTACCTCAGGCCAAACACACCAATCACAGAGTAGAGTACCAAACACACCAATCACAGAGTAGAGTACCTCAGGCCAAACACACCAGTCACTGAGTTCAGTACCTCAGGCCAAACACACCAGTCACTGAGTAGAGTACCTCAGGCCAAACACACCAGTCACTGAGTAGAGTACCTCAGGCCAAACACACCAATCACAGAGTAGAGTACCTCAGGCCAAACACACCAGTCATCGAGTAGAGTACCACAGGCCAAACACACCAATCAGAGTAGAGTACCTCAGGCCAAACACACCAGTCATCGAGTAGAGTACCTCAGGCCAAACACACCAATCACAGAGTAGAGTACCAAACACACCAATCACAGAGTAGAGTACCTCAGGCCAAACACACCAGTCACTGAGTAGAGTACCTCAGGCCAAACACACCAGTCACTGAGTAGAGTACCTCAGGCCAAACACACCAATCACAGAGTAGAGTACCTCAGGCCAAATACACCAATCACAGAGTAGAGTACCAAACACACCAGTCACTGAGTAGAGTACCTCAGGCCAAACACACCAGTCACTGAGTAGAGTACCTCAGGCCAAACACACCAGTCACTGAGTAGAGTACCTCAGGCCAAACACACCAATCACAGAGTAGAGTACCTCAGGCCAAACACACCAGTCACTGAGTACAGTACCTCAGGCCAAACACACCAGTCACTGAGTAGAGTACCTCAGGCCAAACACACCAATCACAGAGTAGAGTATCAAACACACCAGTCACAGAGTAGAGTACCTCAGGCCAAACACACCAGTCACAGAGTAGAGTACCTCAGGCCAAACACACCAGTCACAGAGTAGAGTACCTCAGGCCAAACACACCAATCACAGAGTAGAGTACCAAACACACCAATCACAGAGTAGAGTACCTCAGGCCAAACACACCAGTCACTGAGTTCAGTACCTCAGGCCAAACACACCAGTCACAGAGTAGAGTACCTCAGGCCAAACACACCAGTCACAGAGTAGAGTACCTCAGGGCCAAACACACCAGTCACAGAGTAGAGTACCTCAGGCCAAACACACCAATCACAGAGTAGAGTACCTCAGGCCAAACACACCAATCACAGAGTAGAGTACCTCAGGCCAAACACACCAGTCACTGAGTTCAGTACCTCAGGCCAAACACACCAGTCACTGAGTAGAGTACCTCAGGCCAAACACACCAGTCACTGAGTAGAGTACCTCAGGCCAAACACACCAATCACAGAGTAGAGTACCTCAGGCCAAACACACCAGTCACTGAGTAGAGTACCTCAGGCCAAACACACCAGTCACTGAGTAGAGTACCTCAGGCCAAACACACCAATCACAGAGTAGAGTATCAAACACACCAGTCACAGAGTAGAGTACCTCAGGCCAAACACACCAGTCACAGAGTAGAGTACCTCAGGCCAAACACACCAGTCACAGAGTAGAGTACCTCAGGCCAAACACACCAATCACAGAGTAGAGTACCAAACACACCAATCACAGAGTAGAGTACCTCAGGCCAAACACACCAGTCACTGAGTTCAGTACCTCAGGCCAAACACACCAGTCACAGAGTAGAGTACCTCAGGCCAAACACACCAGTCACAGAGTAGAGTACCTCAGGCCAAACACACCAGTCACAGAGTAGAGTACCTCAGGCCAAACACACCAATCACAGAGTAGAGTACCTCAGGCCAAACACACCAATCACAGAGTAGAGTACCAAACACACCAATCACAGAGTAGAGTACCTCAGGCCAAACACACCAGTCACTGAGTTCAGTACCTCAGGCCAAACACACCAGTCACTGAGTAGAGTACCTCAGGCCAAACACACCAGTCACTGAGTAGAGTACCTCAGGCCAAACACACCAATCACAGAGTAGAGTACCTCAGGCCAAACACACCAGTCATTGAGTAGAGTACCACAGGCCAAACACACCAATCAGAGTAGAGTACCTCAGGCCAAACACACCAGTCATCGAGTAGATTACCTCAGGCCAAACACACCAATCACAGAGTAGAGTACCAAACACACCAATCACAGAGTAGAGTACCTCAGGCCAAACACACCAGTCACTGAGTAGAGTACCTCAGGCCAAACACACCAGTCACTGAGTAGAGTACCAGGCCAAACACACCAATCACAGAGTAGAGTACCTCAGGCCAAATACACCAATCACAGAGTAGAGTACCAAACACACCAGTCACTGAGTAGAGTACCTCAGGCCAAACACACCAGTCACTGAGTAGAGTACCTCAGGCCAAACACACCAATCACAGAGTAGAGTACCTCAGGCCAAACACACCAATCACAGAGTAGAGTACCTCAGGCCAAACACACCAATCACAGAGTAGAGTACAGTGACTAAAGTGTAAAGTAGAGTAAAATGACTATGGCACTGAAGGGGAGGGCTGCCGTATTATCGGTTCTCAACCAACCATGCTATTTTGTTTTTTCGCATTGTTCGTAACTGTTTTGTACATAATGTTGCTGCTACTGTCTCTTATGACCGAAAAGAGCTTCTGGACATCAGAGCTGAGATTGCTCACCTCAAACTGGACAAAGAGTTCTTCTTCAATGAGTCGGACGGGAGGGATATACTACAGACACCTGACCAGGACCAGATCCCCGTGATTCGCTGGTGAAGGAAACTGAGATTTTGAGGCAAAAGATCATGGTGCCTTGTGAGGATCAGGCGACGAGTGGCTAATCTGCCTTTGCCTTCCGTCCTGCTAGCAAACTTTCAATCACTGGAAAATAAACGTGACGAACTGAAAGCACATACATCCTACCAATATCTTATGTTTCACCGAGTCGTGGCTGAAGGAAAACGTTAAGAACATACAGCTGGTGTGTTATACACTCCATCGGCAGGACAGAACAGCCTCTGGTAAGACACGGGCGGAGGTATATACATACACTACCATTTAAAGGTTTGGGCTCACTTAGAAATGGCCTTGTTTTTGAAAGAAAAGACCATTTTCTGTCCATTAAAATAACATTAAATTGATCAGAAATACAGTGTAGACATTGTTAATGTTGTAATTGACTATTGTAGCTGGAAACAGCAGATTTTTTATGGAATATCTACAATATCTACATGTACAGAGGCCCATTATTGGCAAACATCACTCCTGTGTTCCAATGCCACGTTGTGTTAGCTAATCCAAGTTTATTATTTTAAAAGGCTAATTGATCATCATAAAACCCTTTTGCAATTATGTTAGCACAGCTGAAAACTAGTTCTGATTAAAGAAGCAATAAAACTGTCCTTCTTTAGACTAGTTGAGTATTTTTTTTTTTTTACCTTTATTTAACTAGGCAAGTCAGTTAAGAACAAATTCTTATTTTCAATGACAGCCTAGGAACAGTGGGTTAACTGCCTGTTCAGGGGCAGAACGACAGATTTGTACCTTGTCTCGGGGATTTGAACTTGCAACCTTCCGGTTACTAGTCCAACGCTCTAACCACTAGGCTACCCTGCCACCCCAGTATCTGGAGCATCAGCATTTGTGGGTTCGATTACAGGCTCAAAATGGCCAGAATCAAAGAACTTTCTTCTGAAAATCGTCAGTCTACTCTTGTTCTGAGATATGAAGGCTATTCCATGCGAGAAATTGCCAAGAAACTGAAGATCTCATACAACGCTGTGTACTACTCCCTTCACAGAACAGCACAAACTGTCTCTAACCAGAATAGAAAGAGGAGTGGGAGGCCCCTGTGCACAACTGAGCAAGAGGACAAGTACATTAGAGTGTCTAGTTTGAGAAACAGACGCCTCAAGTCCTCAACTGGCAGCTTCATTAAATAGTACCCGCAAAACACCAGTCTCAACATCAACAGTGAAGAGGCGACTCTGTCCAGTGTCTGTTCTTTTGCACATCTTAATCTTTTATTTTTATTGGCCAGTCTGAGATATGGCTCTTTCTTTGCAACTCTGCATAAAAGGCCAGCGTCCCAGAGTCGCCTCTTCACTGCTGACGTTGAGACTGGTGTTTTGACCTGTCCATCTCATATCACTCTCTCTCTCCACAATGAGTCACTGCCTCTCACCCACTACAATTCAAATGGGTGTATTGAAGATGACCCATGATTTATGAACTTTGTCTTTTACTATGCATGACCACCCTGCCTGTGTTAGGATAGTATACCCAGTACTTTTCAGCCTTATAGCGTGCCACAATGCAATGTGTCCACTGTTGACCCACGCTCTAAAGGGGGAAGTAATATTACTGACTGTCCTTCACGAAGCATAAACACCTTGGATGTAAACAGAGAGAGATAGAGAGAGAGAAGAGAGAGCGAGAGAGAGAAGATAGAGAGAGATGGATTCTCAGAAAGATCCCCATTTTTTACTGTGGTAGAGGGAAGAAAGGTGCGCTAGCAGTGGTGTAATGTACTTAAGTAAAAATACTTTTAAGTACTACTTCAGTAGTTTTTTGGGGGTATCTGCGAAGTGAAGTGAAAACTATAAAATAACACATATGGAATCATGTAGTAACCAAAAAATATATTTTAGATTTTAGATTCTTCAAAATAACCACCATTTGCTTTGATGCATTCGTGCATACGCCCGTCCCGCCACAGGAGTCGCTAGAACGCGATGGGACAACGACATCCCAGCCAGGCCAAACCCTCCCCTTACCCGGACGACGCTGGGACAATTGTGCGCCGCCTCATGGGTTTCCCGATCGTGGCCCGCTGCGACACAGCCGGGATTGAACTTGGATCTGTTGTGATGCTATTTATATTTTACTTCACTACATTCCTAAAGAAAATAATATACTTTTTACTCCAGACATTTTCCCTGACACCCAAAAGTACTCGTTACATTTTGAATGCTTAGCAGGACTGGAAAATGGTCCAATGCATGCATTTATCAAGTCAACATCCTTGGTCATCCCTACTGCCTCTGATCTGGCTGGCTCACTAAGCACAAATGCTTCATTTGTAAATTATGTCTCAGTGTTGGAGTGTACCCTGGCTATCTTTAAATGATGTCTCAGTGTTGGAGTGTACCCTGGCTATCTTTAAATGATGTCTCAGTGTTGGAGTGTACCCTGGCTATCTTTAAATGATGTCTCAGTGTTGGAGTGTACCCATGGCTATCTTTAAATGATGTCTCAGTGTTGGAGTGTACCCTGGCTATCTTTAAATGATGTCTCAGTGTTGGAGTGTACCCTGGCTATCTTTAAATGATGTCTCAGTGTTGGAGTGTACCCATGGCTATCTTTAAATGATGTCTCAGTGTTGGAGTGTACCCATGGCTATCTTTAAATTATGTCTCAGTGTTGGAGTGTACCCATGGCTATCTTTAAATGATGTCTGAGTGTTGTAGTGTGTCCCTGGTTATCTTTAAATTATGTCTGAGTGTTGGAGTGTACCCATGGCTATCTTTAAATGATGTCTGAGTGTTGTAGTGTGTCCCTGGTTATCTTTAAATTATGTCTCAGTGTTGGAGTGTACCCATGGCTATCTTTAAATGATGTCTGAGTGTTGTAGTGTGTCCCTGGTTATCTTTAAATTATGTCTGAGTGTTGGAGTGTGCCCCTGGCTATTCGTACATTTAAAAAAACAAGAAAATGGTGCCATCTGGTTTGCTTAAAATAAGGGATTTGAAATTATTTATACTTTCATTTTTGATACTAAAGTATATTTAAAACTAAACACTTTTAGACTTAAGTAGTACTTTACTAGGTGACTCACTTTTACTTGAGTAATTTTCTATTAAGGTATCTTTACTTTTACTCAAGTTCGACAATTAGGTACTTTTTCTACCACTGTGCACTAGTAATGTAAATAACATTGAGCTAATGTAAATATTGTCTCTAGAGACGGGGGTTAGATTTGGGTGATTGGGGTGTTACAATCCGGACCCCATAGAGGTAAACAAACTGAGAAAGATCAGAAACATAAGGGAACTCTCTCTCCTCCTTCTTCTCATCCTCTCCTTTCCTCTTATGTCCTTTCCTCGGCCCTGCCTCTCTTACTTTCATCCTCTCACCCCTCCATGTCTTGCAGCCCGGAGGTCTCTCACCTCCCTGAGTGATATTAATGATCCAAAGACACATGACTCTGGTTCTGGGCCATCATCCATGTTGTCTCTCAACCCAACCTGATCGATTCCCCTGTTCTTCATCTTCATCCAGCCCCTACGGTCATGGACCTTCTCTGACCACCTGGGGTGTCTGTGGCTGGCTTGGGTGTCTGAGGCTGGCTGGGGTGTCTGTGGCTCACTGGGGTGTCTGAGGCTGGAATGGGTCTATACCAGATTGAACATGTGACCTCCAGGTGTCAGGGTTAGAGTCTCTCTGTCCTCACCACAAATCTGCCACTGTCCTCACATCAGACCTCACTTTTTGACGCCAGACACGTACAGACCGAGCGGTAAGAGAGAGGGATGATGACAGGGAAACATGTCCCGAGCCTCAACTCCGGTGCTCTCTCTTAATTCATCTGTCTATCTCACACACACACACACACACACACACACACACACACACACACACACACACACACACACACACACACACACACTCTCTCTCTCTCTCTCTCCCCCCATCTCCACCTCTCTCTGACCCCAGGGTTTGGTACATTCTTAGAAAAAAGTACTATCTAGGACCTAAAAGGGTTCTTCGGCTGACCCCATAGGAGAAACCTTTGAAGAACCATTTTTAGTTTGGTTCCAGGTAGGGCCCTATTTGCTATTTGTGTTCCATGTAGAACCCTTTCCACAGAGGGTTCTACATGGAACCCAAAAGTGTTCTACCTGGAACCAAAAATGGTTCTCCTATGGGGACCACCAAAGGTGCCAATCACTTAGGGATCTTCATGTCTCTGTCATGTCCAACCACCTGCTTCTCTTTCGCACTTCCTCTCTCTCTCTTCTGTCACGTGTCTCCTTCTTCCCTCTTTCTCTCTCTCTCTTTCATGCTTCGTCTCTCTTTCTCTATCCCATGCCAGCAGTTGTCCTGTAGTCTTCTCTCTTCTCGTTAACACTATTTGTGGGGTTGTCAGCTTTTAGCTGAGATGTTACCCTCACCCCCTGTCTCTTGTGGGGTTGTCACCTTTCAGCTGAGATGTTACCCTCACCCCCTGTCTCTTGTGGGGTTGTCAGCTTTCAGCTGAGATGTTACCCTCACCCCCTGTCTCTTGTGGGGTTATCACCTTTCAGCTGAGATGTTACCCTCACCCTCTGTCTCTTGTGGGGTTATCACCTTTCAGCTGAGATGTTACCCTCACCCCCTGTCTCTTGTGGGGTTGTCAACTTTCAGCTGAGATGTTACCCTCACCCCCTGTCTCTTGTGGGGTTATCACCTTTCAGCTGAGATGTTACCCTCACCCTCTGTCTCTTGTGGGATTGTCACCTTTCAGCTGAGACGTTACCCTCACCCCCTGTCTCTTGTGGGGAGTCACCTTTCAGCTGAGATGTTACCCTCACCCCCTGTCTCTTGTGGGGAGTCACCTTTCAGCTGAGATGTTACCCTCACCCCCAGTCTCTTGTGGGGAGTCAACTTTCAGCTGATATGTTACCCTCACCCCCTGTCTCTTGTGGGGGAGCACCTTTCAGCTGAGATGTTATCCTCACCCCTGTCTCTTGTGGGGAGTCACCTTTCAGCTGAGACGTTACCCTCACCCCCTGTCTCTTGTGGGGTTGTCACCTTTCAGCTGAGATGTTACCCTCACCCCCTGTCTCTTGTGGGGAGTCACCTTTCAGCTGAGATGTTACCCTCACCCCCTGTCTCTTGTGGGGTTGTCACCTTCCAGCTGAGATGTTACCCTCACCCCCTGTCTCTTGTGGGGTTGTCACCTTTCAGCTGAGATGTTATCCTCACCCCCTGTCTCTTGTGGGGGAGTCACCTTTCAGCTGAGATGTTACCCTCACCCCCTGTCTCTCTATAACCAACTATAAAAATAACCATAACCATAACCAACCAACAATTACCAACCATAACCAACCACAACCACAACCGTAACCGTAACCATAACCAACGATAACCACAACCACAACCACAACCATAACAGTAACTGTGAACGCAACCATAGTGTTTCATTCAGTTTCCATATGAGCTAAATTTGAGAGTGACAAGCTGAATAGCTGGTTTCTATTTTCACATCATTCTGGTCTCTGTGGACCCCGCAGTTGAGCCTGTTTCACACAGGATTCAACACCTCCAGCTCCCCTGGACTGGTGCTGAAGTTGACTAGGTTAGCTATACCTGTCACGCTGCACTATCAAAATGAATAAGGACCTCTTTGCTTGTGTAATACCCTGTTAAAATATATATTTAGAACTATGGTTTAATAATAATAAAAAAATATGTGGATGTATATTTTGTATATTTTTATCAGATTAGTTTTATTTTCATAAGGTCTATATTTTACTACAGTCTTCACTGTTGGGCCTATGTTGGTTAAATGATTTTGTACGGTTACTTTAAATATGTTGGGACAGTTACTGTTCATGTGAAGGGTGTGTGATAATTTGGGCCAATCAAGATTTGATTAGGATCTCTTTTAGTCCCCATTTGGACTAATCTTCCAAAAGTCCTTAAACGTTCAAATGCGATCACATTTTTCACAAAACACACTGTTACAAACAGACACAATACACTGACATATTGACCAGTAAAATAAACAGTCTGAAAAGATAGATTGATTCCTTCATCTACTCCAGCACAACATTCCAATGTATTATACACTGCTCAGAAAATAAAGGGAACATTAAAATAACACATCCTAGATCTGAATGAATGAAATATTCTTATTAATTTTTTTTTTTTGCATAGTTGCATGTGCAGACAACAAATTCACACAAAAATGATCAATGGAAATCAAATTTATCAACCCATGGAGGTCTGGATTTGGAGTCACACTCAAAATTAAAGTGGAAAACCACACTACAGGCTGATCCAACTTTGATGTAATGTCCTTAAAACAAGTCAAAATGAGGCTCAGTAGTGTGTGTGGCCTCCACGTGCCTGTATGACCTCCCTACAACGCCTGGGCATGCTCCTGATGAGGTGGCGGATGGTCTCCTGAGGGATCTCCTCCCAGACCTGGACTAAAGCATCCGCCAACTCCTGGACAGTCTGTGGTGCAACGTGGCGTTGGTGGATGGAGCGAGACATGATGTCCCAGATGTGCTCAATTGGATTCAGGTCTGGGGAACGGGCGGGCCAGTCCATAGCATCAATGCCTTCCTCTTGCAGGGACTGCTGACACACTCCAGCCACATGAGGTCTAGCATTGTCTTGCATTAGGAGGAACCCAGGGCCAACCGCACCAGCATATGGTCTCACAAGGGGTCTGAGAATCTCATCTCGGTACCTAATGGCAGTCAGGTTACCTCTGGCAAGCACATGGAGGGCTGTGCGACCCCCCATAGAAATGCCACCCCACACCATGACTGACCAAACCGGTCATGCTGGAGGATGTTGCAGGCAGCAGAACGTTCTCCACGGCGTCTCCAGACTCTGTTACGTCTGTCACATGTGCTCAGTGTGAAACTGCTTTCATCTGTGAAGAGCACAGGGCGCCAGTGGCGAAGTTGCCAATCTTGGTGTTCTCTGGCAAATGCCAAACGTCCTGCACGGTGTTGGGCTGTAAGCACAACCCCCACCTGTGGACGTTGGGCCCTCATACCACCCTCATGGAGTCTGTTTCTGACCGTTTGAGCAGACACATGCACATTTGTGGCCTGCTGGAGGTCCTTTTGCAGGGCTCTGGCAGTGCTCCTCCTGCTCCTCCTTGCACAAAGGCGGAGGTAGCGGTCCTGCTGCTGGGTTGTTGCCCTCCTACGGCCTCCTCCACGTCTCCTGATGTACTGGCCTGTCTCCTGGTAGCGCCTCCATGCTCTGGACACTACGCTGACAGACACAGCAAACCTTCTTTCCACAGCTCGCATTGATGTGCCAACCTGGATGAGCTGCACTACCTGAGCCACTTGTGTGGGTTATAGACTCCGTCTCATGCTATCACTAGAGTGAAAGCACCGCCAGCATTCAAAAGTGACCAAAACATCAGCCAGGAAGCATAGGAACTGAGAAGTGGTCTGTGGTCACCACCTGCAGAACCACTCCTTTATTGGGGGTGTCTTGCTAATTGCCTATAATTTCCACCTGTTGTCTATTCCATTTGCACAACAGCATGTGACATTTATTGTCAATCAGTGTTGCTTCCTAAGTGATTTCACAGAAGTGTGATTGACTTGGAGTTACATTGTGTTGTTTAAGTGTTCCTTTTATTTTTTTGAGCAGTGTATTTAAATGGCTCTAAAGTATTTTTTGAATTTATATAATGAAAGGTGTCTGGTTTGCTCAGATAAATTATTCCATTTCTTTATTGCTCTAAATGGAAATGTTATTTAGCCTTTTATCTTTTCTGTCTGGATAACACATATTCAATCTTTTCCTAGTATTTACTGAATGTCTGTCTCTTACCAACGGAATACTGTTGTGAATAGAGTTTGGCTATTTTAAATGGTGTACATTGTGAAATAAAATAAGTATGTTTTTTTCAATTATCTTGTTGATTGATGTCCAAATTTTAGATCGGGTAATGACTTCAACAGGTTTAACACCTCCTCTACTGACACCATTTGAAGACTAAAAGAGCAATTGTTTTTGCTCATAATATGATAATCAATTCATTGGACAATAGCTTGTTTGGAAGAATGGGTGTTTACATTGTAGCTCAG
Organism: Oncorhynchus tshawytscha; assembly: GCF_018296145.1. Lineage (NCBI taxonomy): Eukaryota > Metazoa > Chordata > Actinopteri > Salmoniformes > Salmonidae > Oncorhynchus > Oncorhynchus tshawytscha. The sequence goes on along the minus strand of NC_056436.1, from coordinate 66,443,374 downwards.
TAAATGAATTGTTATTGCATCTGGTTTTGTTATTATTCTCCCGTCAACCTCCTCCCTAGATGGATATGATGAAATGGAGGTACCAAGCAAGCCCTTAACTGTATTCCATATCTTTTTACAATCATTTTTACAATCAATACAAGCATTTTTGTAAAATACAGATTTTTTTCTTACGATTTCATTTAACTGCATAATTATGTAGTGTTCTGTTAATCAATTTCTAGTTCAGATTTTTGCAAATATTTTTTAAAATGTAACCTTTTTTTAACTAGGCACGTCAGTTAAGAACAAATTCTTATTCACAATGACGGCCAAACCCAGATGACGCTGGGCCAATTGTGCACCGCCCTATGGGACCCAATCACGGTCGGATGTGATACAGCCTGGAATCAAACCAGGGACTGTAGTGATGCCTCTTGCACTGAGATGCAGTGTCTTAGACCACTGCGCCAGTCGGGAGCACTAAAGGAGGGCTTGTCCGGGGTATGAACTTGGGTCCTTGGCAGCTAAGAATTTTGTCATATTTCTTTGAGAAAATGGCCAGCCACAACTGGGGCATAATGGTCCATTACATCAGTGAGCAAATCAATGAAACATTCTGTAGCGTGGTTTAAATCATACTCTAGATAAATCCGCATTTCAGCAAGCTCTCACTGAGACCAGGATGAGTTGGTGTCCAAGGATGAGCCTGATGGACTCGAGGAGCCCATCTCCCTCACCATCCGCATCAACAACCGTCTCCGTGAGCGTCGGAGGGAGAGGGCAGGTAGGGTTGCATGCCCCATCACTACATCTGCTTCTTTGCTTGGTCCTCCTCCTCCGACTGCCTCCCTTCCTAAGTCTCTTCCAGAACCTGAACCCATGCAGCTCGGCTGGGCCCGTCTCTCACCTGAGGAGAGGCAGCGGCAAATCAGCACTAGGAGCTGCCTATACTGTGGCCAGGTTGGTGACTTTGTCTCCACTTGTTCCCTGCAGCCAGCAAAGGGAGGTGGCTCGGGCAGTTGTGGGGGATATACTGTTGAGCCATCTCCTCCCAAACCCTTGCTAAACGGCACCCTTGTGTGGCAGAGCCAGGCTTTTTCTCTGCTGCCCTCATCAACTCGGGCGCCGACGAGAGTTTCCTCGCCCGAGGTGTTGTTATCCAATTGGACCTGGACACTGTTCCATTCATTCGAGCTTCACCGTTTAATTCACCCCTAGATGCCAACGCTCTCAATGGACAGCTCCTTGCCTGTGTCTGTGAGAGAACTGTCCCTGTCATCCTGCGTCTCTCTGGGAATCACCAGGAAATAATCCGTCTCCACATAATCGACTGCCCTCGCTCTCCCCTGGTCCTGGGCAATCCTTGGTTAAAGCTGCACAATCCACAGATTGACTGGACCACTGGAAAGGTAACCACTTGGAGTTAATTTTGTCACTAAAATTGTCTACATTCTGTCCTTGCCCCTGCCTTGTCTGTGCCCCAGTCCATTCCAGAACCTCTGGACCTGTCATCAGTTCCTCTGGACGCTTCGTTTTTGTGATTGGAAGCTTCGTTTTTGTCTATGTGGATGACATTCAGATTTTTTCAAAGGACTCTGAGGCTACCAGCAACTCGCTCGCCAAGTTCTCCAACGGCTGTTGGAGAAAAAGCTTTTTGTTAAAGCTGAAATATGTGAGTTCCATGCTTCCTCTGTGTCTTTCTTGGATTACATTATTGCACTGGGACAGTTACGCATGGATCCCGCCAAGATCAGGGCAGTGACAGTGGCCTGCGCCCTCAAACCTGAAGTAGCTACAGGGTTTCCTGGGGTTTGTACATTTTTACAGACGATTCATCGGCAACTACAGTTGTCTGGCAGCACCTCTCACCACTCTCACCTCCACCTCCACTCCGTTCCACTGGACCCCTAAAGCAGAGGCAGCGTTCCTGGAACTCAAGCGCCACAATGCTCTGTTTATTGCAGATTCAGTTCGCTCTGTTCTTCAGTGGACCCATTCTACTCACCTCACCTGTCACACGGGTATGAACCGGACCCTCGCCTTCTTCCATCAGCGCTTTTGATGGTCCACCATGGAGAGAGATATCCAGGAGTTTGTCTCAGCCTGCTCGGTCTGTGCCCAGAATAAGACCTCCATTAAACACATGGCCGTTGTAATTGAACCTGGAGGAAGGTCCGGGCTACCCTTCTTCGTGCCTCCACCAGGACCCAGTCCCAAGCCAACCGTCGACGTGCCTCAGACTCAGTCTTCCAGGCCAAAAGATATGGCTCTCATCGAAGGACCTGCCATTGAAGGTGGCTTCTAAGAAACTTTACCCCCTGAATCATTGGTCCCTTTGAAATTGATAGTATCATTAACCCCTCTGTTGTGCGCCTGAAACTCCCAGCCTCAAGATCCATCCTAACTTCCACATATCCCTGATCAAACCTGCCAGTTCCAGTCCCGTCTCCTCCTGCAGCAGCTCCTCCACCTCCTTGGCTCATCGATGACCATCCTGTCTATACCATCTGGCAGCTTCTGGATGTGTGCCGTTGGTGCCGCGGCTGGCCGTACCTGGTGGACTGGGAGGGATACGGGCCTAAGGAGCGCTGCTGGGTTCCCAGCCATCATATTCTGGACCCCTCCTTCTTACGTGCCTTCTATACCTCACACACAGATAATCCTGGTCGTAGGATGCCCTCTACTACTCTACTCCCCCAGCACTCTCTCCCTCTTCTTGTCTGTGTGTGTGATTGTGTGGGCAAAGACAGGTATGCCGGAGGCAAAGCAGATCACAACCAGCAGCAACCTGTTCCATAATCAAGACCTCTACAAATTCTCAGCCCTGCCACTTCTATGGTGCCAGATCATAACTTCTGCCCGATCTGACTTTGGCCCCTCTCTCCAGTCCCACATCTCATCAGTCCTGCTACTCTGTCCAGGACCCCCCACTCCTCTGTGTTCTTGGATTCCTCTCTAGAACCTGCTAACCCAGTCCCAACTCCCCTTGCTTCCTGCAACCCGCACAAGCTTCCTCTGGCCTGCACCCCATCGCCCCCCTGTGTTTCAATAAATACCTTGGTTACCTCATCCCAGTCTCCTCGTCTGAGTCTGCTCATGGCTTCCTGTTCCGCTCTGCGTGATAATTATGATCCTTCCAATTTATATTAAAATAACCTAAGATAAATACGTCTCTGTTACTGTGGCCTGGTCAATCTTAGTGCATACGTTATCCAGATAGGACACCTTAAGAGCTAGGAGGTCTGTACACACATCCTACCAATATGGGTGTCTGGTGAGGCAGATATACCTGAGCCCATAGTGCCTCTATTTGAAACATTAAGGTCATCCCTCCTCTTAAAAGCTATAGTTGAAGTTGGAAGTTTACATACACCTTAGCCAAATACATTTAAACTCAGTTTTTCACAATTCCTGACATTTAATCCTAGGTCAGCTAGGATCACCACTTTATTTTAAGAATGTGAAATGTCAGAATATATATTTTTTCAGCTTTTATTAGTGGTTCAAAAGTTTACATACACTCAATGAGTATTTGGTAGCATTGACTTGGGTCAAACGTTTTGGGTAGCCTTCCACAAGCTTCCCACAATAAATTGATTGAATTTTGGCCCATTCCTCCTGACAGAGCTGGTGTAACTGAGTCAGGTTTGTAGGCCTCCATGCTCACACACACCTTTTCAGTTCTGCCCACAAATTTTCTATAGGATTGAGGTCAGGGGCTTTGTGATGGCCACTCCAATACTTTGACTTTGTTGTCCTTAAGCAATTTTGCCACAATTTTGCAAGTATGCTTGCGGCCAAGATTTAACTTCCTGACTGATGTCTTGATGTTGCTTCAATATATCCACATAACTTTCAATCCTCATGATACCATCTATTTTGTGAAGTACACCAGTCCCTCCTGCAGCAAAGCACCCCCACAACATGATGCTGCCACCCCCATGCTTCACGGTTGGGATGGTGTTCTTCGGCTTGCAAGCCTCCCCAATTTTCCTCCAAACATAAGGATGGTCATTATGGCCAAACATTTCTATTTTTGTTTCATCAGACCAGACAACATTTCTCCAAAAAGTACGATCTTTGTCCCCATGTGCAGTTGCAAACCGTAGTCTGGCATTTTTTATGGCGGTTTTGGAGCAGTGGCTTCTTCCTTGCTGAGCGGCCCTTCAGGTTATGTCGATATAGGACTCGTTTTACTGTGGATATCGATACTTTTGTACCCATTTCCTCCAGCATCTTCACAAGGTCTTTGCTGTTGTTCTGGGATTGATTTGCACTTTTCGCATCAAAGTATGTTCATCTCTAGGAGACAGAATGCGTCTCCTTCCTGAGTGGTATGACGGCTGCGTGGTCCCATGGTGTTTATACTTGCATACTGTTGTTGGTACAGATGGACGTGGTACCTTCAGGCGTTTGGAAATTGCTCCCAAGGATGAACTAGACTTGTGGAGGTCTACAATTATTTTTCTGAGTTCTTGGCTGATTTCTTTTGATTTTCCCATGATGTCAATCAAAGAGGCACTGAGTTTGAAGATAGGCCTTGAAATACATCTACAGGTACACCTACAACTGACTCAAATGATGTCAATTAGCCTATCAGAAGCTTCTAAAGCCATGACATCATTTTCTGGAGTTTTCCAAGCTGTTTAAAGGCACAGTCAACTTAGTGTATGTAAACTTCTGACCCACTGGAATTGGGATACATTGAAATAATCTGTCTGTAAACAATTATTTGAAAAATGACTTGTGTCATGCACAAAGTAGATGTCCTAACCGACTTGCCAATGCTATAGTTTGTTAACAAGAAATTTGTGTAGTGGTTGAAAAACAAGTTTTAATAACCCCAACTTAAGTGTATGTAAACTTCAGACTTCAACTGGATATGATTCTGAATGTACAGTGCTACACCCCCACCAAGATGGACTATGGGTGGTATGACGAGGGCTTTGCGTTTTTTTTCTGTTGTTGCTGAGAAGAGAAATTAGGGAGAGATGCTCTTGTGAAACGGGAAAACATTTTGTGTTCTAAAAATAGTTTTTTTCCCCAAATTGGGTTTAACGGCACTCTACTTTACTCACCTTGAACAAAATAACCCTAGTTTAATATTTTAGTGAGAGAGTCGTCTCAATTCGCTTGCTGCTTGGCTGAGCTAGCTTGGTTTTGTCAGATCGGGAGCCGAAGAGGACGTCTTGGTCTGAGGGTATTTGATGGCTTCGTTGACGCTGGACATCATTTTTCATGCAGTTCACTTTCTGCCAACTGGATTATAAATAGGCAACAGACTTAGAACTGTTGGTTTCAAGGGTTTTTTCTCTGAAACCGGGAGTAACTGTGGGGTTAGCCTAATGGCGCCAACAAACATTTTCAGTTTAGGTTTAGGCCATCTTAAAATTGTATTGTGTCATGTGTATTGCAGATTGTATGCATGTGTATCATTCATTATGTTCTATATAAACATTCTGTAGGTAAGAGCCCTGGTCTCTCTGGTTTTTCCCTAGCGAGTCAAGTCATACCAGGTTTATTACACATTATGAGTCTCTCTTTCACCATACTTCCTGTATTGATTTATCTGAGCACGTGGAGAGAGTGCGACACTTGGTAGATTTTAAATTGGGCAGTATTACCACAGATGGTTGTAAAAGTTCAAGAGTGAGTAAAAGGTTAGAGTTCGAACTTGATCACAATTATGATAGATCAATGGCGATAGCCTCATCCTATACGCAGACTACACTGTGTGTAGGGCCCTGTGGCCACTATGTCTGCCACCCCCAAAACATGTTTAGGTCTCAACTTACTGTTGAGAGTTAGAATAGTAGAATACACAAGGTGCACATTAGAGATGTGGTAGTGCATCATCGGTTCCTCTTGTCATGTCATTACCCTCAATTAGCCCATGTCAGCAACATGTTGAGGGATTGTTGGGTAAGGTAGTCTAGCTAGCTATCTAACCCTTGTAGCAGTCCTAATCATCACCAAATTACAGGACATGCGCTCAGGTGCCCTGACCTCCAGGGCGCTCCATTGATTTTGTTAGTCACTCTCACTCAGATATCATATGGACATGGCATACTGTATGTCATGGCAAAATGTGAATAATTACAAAAAATGTTTCTCTACATGGCAACGTGTATAATTGCAGGGCATTTACTTTAACAATGAAAAAAAAAGATGTGCGTGTCTGTTGACAGGACGGCGAGCCGATGACAGAGGAAAATAAAGGCCGCGCACGCGATTCAACTGTGACCGTGCCAACCAGCTGCTGGGCACGCGACCTGAACATGTTACAGACACACACACTGAAATCCCACTCAAGAATCATGTACTTAACAATTCAACCCCTCCAGTGTATTTTCCCTCCGTCGAAATAATTTCTCCTCCCTGCGGTAGGAAACGTCTTGTTTCCTTAATGGTCTCCAGTAAAGTTCCAAGTGTCCCCGGCGTTTACCCAGCAGCCATCTGGGGGAGTCTACTTTCTGTGTCCAATTAGTTTACTAAGTTGTGTTAGTGTGATCAGCACTCACCAGTTAAGACTTTCTGGTAGGATGGTTAGAATCTAATCAAGTGTATGTTGTCTTCTACACAGTACATTGAGCTATGGAAACAGACTCTAGAAGCTGTGTGGAATCACACTGTATTGAGTTAACAGTGTGAGCATGTGCTATGTGCATGTCTCGCCTTGTCTCCTGGGCCCTCTCAGCAGGCTACCCCTGTCTCCTGCTCTGAAGTGGAAATGGAGCGCACTACAAATGAGTGTTTGTGTGTGATATGTTTGAGTTGTAATGTGTTTCTCTCGCTCCAGTCTGTGTGTGTCTGTCTACTCTGTCTCGAGTTGATCCGGCTCGGAGCTAACGAGACAGCCTACAGGAAGGAGGTGAGGGCCCTGGGAGAGTGGTGCCAGGAAAATAACATCTCACTCAACGTCAACAAAACAAAAGAGCTGATCGTGGACTTCAGGAAACAGCAGAGGGAGCACGCCCCTATCCACATCGACTGGACCTCAGTGGAGAAGGTGGAAAGCTTCAAGTTCCTTGGCGTACACATCACTGACAATCCAAAATGGTCCACCCACACAGACAGTGTAGTGAAGAAGGCGCAACAGTGCCTCTTCAACCTCAGGAGGCTGAAGAAATGTTTGTTGGCCCCTAAAACCCTCACAAACTTTTACAGATGCACAATTGAGAGCATCCTGTCGGCCTGGTACAGCAACTGCACAGCTCGCAACCGCAATTCTCTAAAGGGTGGTGTGGTCTGCTCAACGTATGACCGGGGGCAAACTACCTGCCCTCCAGGACACCTACAGCACCCGATATCACAGGAAGGCCAAAAAGATCATCAAGGACATCAACCACCGAGTCACGGCCTGTTCACCCCGCTATCATCCAGAAGGCGAGGTCAGTATAGTTGCATCAAAGCTAGGACCGAGAGACTGAAACACAGCTTCTATCTCAAAGCCATCAGACTGTTAAATAGCCATCACTAGCTGACTTCCACCGGGTTACGCAAACCCTGCACATTAGAGGCTGCTGTCTTATATACATCAACTTGGAATCACTGGCCACTTTAATAATATTTAAATAATGTTTACATATCTCATATGTATATACTGTATTCTATTCTACTGTATTTTAGTCAATGCCACTTCGACATTGCTCAATCGAATATTTATAAATTTCTTAATTCAATTTCTTTTACTTTTAGATTTGTGTGTATTGTTGTGAATTATTAGATACTACTGCACTGTTGGAGCTAGGAATACACCCGCAATAACATCTGCTAAATATGTGTATGTATTTGAGCTCCAGCGGCACGCCCAGGCCTCATTAAACCAGCCCCCCTGCCGGGAGCCCTGTTCGGGCTTTACCTCCCCGAGAGCCTGAGTATAATCACCAACCACCATCTTAACCCTGGGGCATAAACCAGACAAACCAAACTCCCATCGTACTACAGAGTCAGACATAATTTATTCTGAACAAAAAGATAAATGCAACATGTACAGTGTTGGTCCCATGTTTCATGAGCTGAAATAAAAGATCTCAGAAATGTTCCTTACGCACAAAAAGCTTATTTCTGTCAAATTTTGTGCACAAATTAGTGAGCGTTTCTCATTTGCAAAGATAATCCATCCACCTGATAGGTGTGGAATATCAAGAAGCTGATTAAACAGCATGATCATTATACAGGTTCACCTTGTGCTGGGGACAATAAAAGGCCACTCTAAAATGTGCAGTTTTATCAAACAACACAATGCCACAGATGTCTCAAGTTTTTAGGCAGTGTGTAATTGGCATGCTGACTGCAGGAATGTCCCCCAGAGCTGTTGCCAGATAATTGAATGTTCATTTCTCTACCATAAACCGCCTCAAATGTCATTTTAGAGAATTTGGCAGTACATCCAACCGGCCTCACAACCGCAGACCAAGTGTAACTACGCCAGCCCAGGACTTCCACATCCGGCTTCTTCATCTGTGGGATCGTCTGAGACCAGCCACCCGTACAGCTGATGAAACTGAGGAGTATTTCTGTCTATAATAAAACCCTTTTGTGGGGAAAAACTCATTCTGATTGGCTGGGCCTGGCTCCCCAGTGGGTGTGGCTATACCTTCCCAGGCCCACCAATGGCTGCACCACATGTGAATTCTATAGATTACGGTTGCATTTTTGTTCATATTTTTGTTCATTTATCACTGATTTCAACTTCAGGGACATCCAATGTTCAAATGGGCCAGTCATAGAACATTAGAAAGAATAGGAGTTTAATGCCAGTTAAAGCCACTAGGGAGAGGGACGTTACGTAATGCTGCCACTATTACAATGTTATCAGTAACACACACACACACACACACACACACACACACACACACACACACACACACACACAGTTATTGTCAGCCATTTGTAGTTCAGTGGGGCCATACCAGCTGTCAGAAACCAGTCTGGGCCTCCAGGCTAGAGTCTGTAGAGAAGAACGGGGATATGCTAATCCTAGAAAGGGGAGTGGAACTTGGAGGGTAGTGGTTGAAGGAGACTGCAGCTGAATCTGCGGTACTTCAGACTGAGTTTATTTTTTGAGGGAATACTGAATACAATGAAGAAAGCAGAGAAACTGTGATTTTCCATGGAAGGACATTATAGTATTTTTCTCCAAATCTGAGATAGCTATCATAGATAAGTAAAGCTTTAAATACATAGGATAATGTGTCTAAACATCTTCTCCATATTTCTATCTTAGAAAATCATCCCATACTTCAGTGTGACTGTTAGTCTGCCCTTCCTGCACGCACACTATTGAGCACGCTCACACATGCTGCTTCCTGTGACGACCCATGTCCCGGCTGATCGATTCCCTCATTCCGGTTCCTCAGGCACCGCAGGCATGCTGCAGTCGCTCTCCTGGCCCATGTCACGCAGGACTGCTGGCGAGCGACCAGAACCAGAGCCAGCCAACCGGCCGCCCTGCACTCAGGAAGTCCCAATCCTCTCATCTCATTCTCAATGTACAGTACAGTAAACACACACCAAGCTCACACACACACACACACACACACACACACACACACTGCTCCGAAGAACTCTAGGCTAACTGTACAGAAGTGTGAACTTTCACTTCAGAGTGGCCCACTTTCACCCACACGCCAAAGTTGGGTATCTACATATCTCTCTGTTACCTCTCCCTTTTCATACACAACTCAGTGTCCAGACCCTTTCACCTAGCTGGATTTAAGGAGATGTCATGCGTTAGGGTGTTGACAACATACCTGGTATTAGGTTGAGAGCTTGCACCTTTGAACACACACACACGATCACACTCACGCTGATCCTACCACACATGCTACAGAGGTGTTTGAGAGTCAGTCCCATCACTCCCGATACAGTACATACTACAGAGGTGTTTGAGAGTCTGTCCCATCACTCCCGATACAGTACATACTACAGAGGTGTTTGAGAGTCTGTCCCATCACTCCCGATACAGTACATACTACAGAGGTGTTTGAGAGTCTGTCCCATCACTCCCGTGTTTGAGAGTCAGTCCCATCACTCCCGATACAGTACATACTACAGAGGTGTTTGAGAGTCTGTCCCATCACTCCCGATACAGTACACACTACAGAGGTGTTTGAGAGTCAGTCCCATCACTCCCGATACAGTACATACTACAGAGGTGTTTGAGAGTCTGTCCCATCACTCCCGATACAGTACATACTACAGAGGTGTTTGAGAGTCAGTCCCATCACTCATACCAGAGGTGTTTGAGAGTCAGTCCCATCACTCCCGATACAGTACATACTACAGAGGTGTTTGAGAGTCAGTCCCATCACTCCCGATACAGTACATACTACAGAGGTGTTTGAGAGTCTGTCCCATCACTCCCGATACAGTACATACTACAGAGGTGTTTGAGAGTCTGTCCCATCACTCCCGATACAGTACATACTACAGAGGTGTTTGAGAGTCAGTCCCATCACTCCCGATACAGTACATACTACAGAGGTGTTTGAGAGTCAGTCCCATCACTCCCGATACAGTACACACTACAGAGGTGTTTGAGAGTCAGTCCCATCACTCAGATACAGTACATACTACAGAGGTGTTTGAGAGTCAGTCCCATCACTCAGATACAGTACACACTACAGAGGTGTTTGAGAGTCAGTCCCATCACTCCCGATACAGTACATACTACAGAGGTGTTTGAGAGTCAGTCCCATCACTCCCGATACAGTACACACTACAGAGGTGTTTGAGAGTCAGTCCCATCACTCAGATACAGTACACACTACAGAGGTGTTTGAGAGTCAGTCCCATCACTCAGATACAGTACATACAGAGGTGTTTGAGAGTCAGTCCCATCACTCACAGAGGTGTTTGAGAGTCAGTCCCATCACTCCCGATACAGTACATACTACAGAGGTGTTTGAGAGTCAGTCCCATCACTCCCGATACAGACATACAGTACATACTACAGAGGTGTTTGAGAGTCAGTCCCATCACTCATACTACAGATCTGTCCCACAGTACAGTACACTACAGAGGTGTTTGAGAGTCAGTCCCATCACTCCCGATACAGACATACAGTGTTTGACATCACTCCCGACAGTACAGAGGTGTTTGAGAGTCTTCCCATCACTCCCGAGAGAGGTGTTTGAGAGTCAGTCCCATCACTCCCGATACAGTACATACTACAGAGGTGTTTGAGAGTCAGTCCCATCACTCAGATACAGTACACACTACAGAGGTGTTTGAGAGTCAGTCCCATCACTCAGATACAGTACATACTACATGGGCGTTTGAGAGTCAGAATAAATAACAAGTCAAGTCTCTGTCTAGCAGACATCTGCAGTGGCTTTGGTTTTCACTGCATTGAAAGGAAGATAGCAGAATTAGGTTGCTGTTAAACATTCTGATGGGTTTCATCCTTTCAACTAAAAGTTCCAAGACAATATATCACTTTACATTTGTGTTTTGGGAGAAATGTACAGTGCATTCAGATAGTATTCAGACACCTTGACTTTTTACACATTTTGTTACGTTACAGCCTTATTCTAATATGGATTAAATACATTTTCCCCCTCATCAATCTACACACAATACTCCACAATGACAATGCAAAAGAGGTTTTTAGAATTTTAGCAAATGTATATATATAAAAATAATAATTAAATACCTTATTTACATAAGTATTCAGACACTTTACTATGAGACTCGAAATTGAGCTCTGGTGCATCCTGTTACCATTGATCATCCTTGAGATGTCTGTACAACTTTATTGGAGTCCAACTGTGGTAAATTCAATTGATTGGACATGAAAGGCACACACCTGTCTATATAAAGTCCCACAGTTGACAGTGCATGTCAGAGCAAAAACCAAGCCATGCGATCAAAAGGAATTGTCCGTAGGGGATCGAGACTTATCTGGGGAAGGGTACCAAAAAATTTCTGCAGCATTGAAGGCACCCAATAACACACTGGCCTCAATCATTCCTAAATGGAAGAAGTTTGGAACCATAAGACTCTTCCTAGAGCTGGCCGCCCGGACAAACTGAGCAATCGGGGGAGAAGGGCCTTGGTCAGTGAGGTGACCAAGAACCTGATGGTGAATCTGACAGAACTCCAGAGTTCCTCTGTGGAGAAGGGAGAACTTTCCAAAAGGACAACCATCTCTGCAGCACTCCACCAGTCAGGCATTTATGGTAGAGTGGCCAGGAGGAAGCCACTCCTCAGTAAAAGACATGACAGCCCGCTTGGAGTTTGCCAAAAGGCTCTGAAAGGACTCTCAGACCATGAGAAACAACATTCTCTGGTCTGATGAAACCAAGATTGAACTCTTTGGCCTGAATGGCGATCATCACATCTGTAGGAAACTTAGCACCATCCCTACGGTGAAGCATGGTGGTGGCAGCATCATGCTGTGGGGATATTTGTCAGCGGCAGGGACTGGGAACCTAGTCTGGATCGATGGAAAGATGAACGGTGCAAAGTACAGAGAGATCCTTGATGAAAACCTGCTCCAGAGTGCCCAGAACCTCAGACTGTGGCAAAGGTTCACAGGTTGTATCCTGAGATTTTTTTTATTCTATATCAGCAAAATAAAAAAGATAACTTATACAGTGTAGGTTTTTAGGCCCCTTTTTCACCCCTACTAGCTAACAGGTGGCAGGGACTGGGAACCTAGTCAGGATCGAAGGAAAGATGAACGGTGCAAAGTACAGAGAGATCCAAAAGTTACAACCTATCACTAATTAGCAGTTTAGCAAATCAGCATTTCTCGTACCGTTATACAAAATCAAGATAAACCTTTATCATCATAGTAAACATTGAACGTCTATAACCAAACACACTAAAACTCTGTTGTTGGCCGATAGCTAGCATAAGGACCATTTTCATTCTAAAACTAATTATCTATATACTATGCTTCGAACACGGTGTACTTAGATAGCTGGCTGTCTTTTTGTTCATAATCTACTAGCACCATAACATGACAAAACTCTTCGGGCACTTTAGTACCTACTTACTTGATTGGCCTCCATCACCGAAGCCACTAGCAGGCTGTTCCTTTCTCGGCATCAAAACCTCAACGTATTATTGCTATATGTGTTTTTGATGAATGTAATTAAAATTGCGAAGCTAGAAGTGCATAATTATTTTTGTTTTTAGAAACTTTTGCATAAAGACTGTTTAGATGGAATATAATCAATCTACGTTATTAGATTTGTGAAATATATATTGTGCAACCTTCCATTTAAACCTGACAATGTCACAGGCAATATCACCTTGTTTCACTTAGAGCTGTGTTTGGTATCGATTTTCAGAGCCCTATGTGTATGTGTGTGTGTGAGAGTTTGTGTGGTTTTGTGTGTGTGTGTGTCAAATAACATGGTTTACTGGTAGGGTTAATAAGGTACCTGGCATGCCTTGTCTCTCCTCTTTCTGTGTACGACACACACACAAATAGAATCCTGATGCAGAACAGACAAGGCATGGAACCAGAGAGACAAAACAAATGTTTAAAGGAGATGTATCCCAGTGTCCCGAAGCTTAAACAGCAGTACAGATGTTCCATTGAGAATGACCACTCTGGAGTCTCCACTGTCAGAGTACAGGCAGAATAAGATGAAAACAAAAGACGTGCATTTGATTAATGCAATAAACCATGACTGTCTCCTCTCAGGATGTCCTTCCCTGTCTTCTTTAGGGGCAGAGTGAACACACACACCATGCTATTTCACTGGATGTGGATTGAACACGAACCACCGCCACAGTTCTTCAAAGGCCTATGAGGGTACCAGTCCTCTCTCTACATTCTCCCTGTGTTATTACAGCAAGTCATACACCAGCCAGACCACGTTCCACCCAGATTTATAACCATACCCACCCAATCATTCCCATTCTCAGTCCCTGTTCCAATTCAATCCACTACACCATTTGGCTTACAGAAGTAGGATGGGAGGAACTATCAGGTTGCTGAGCAGGAGAGTTAGAGACATTGAGGTTAGTTCAGGCTTGGGAAGACAAGAGGCTATCGGGTAACAGAGCTAGAGAGTTAGATAGTTAGAGAGAAGGTTGGCTTGGCTGGGGCTGTGTGTGTTGGTGGAGGCTTGGGAAACGTCCATGCCGTTAGAGTGGAGGCAGAGCAGAGACGGATAGCAGGGCTGGTTAATGGGTCAGGCCATAAAGACTGACAGTCTAAAGGGGAGAGAGGGCTTGGAGCGTTAGGGCTCGCAGCGTGAGAGAGCATTGAGAGACAACAGGGCCTGAGACGTGGGCTCACACACACAGCAGAACCACAACTATGTGGTCAGAGCAGAGGGATTGGACCTTGCTGGTAGGAAAAGACACGGTTAGTTGGAACTTCAGATGATGAAGTGACAGTTTACAAGGAAGCAATGTAAGGGAATTATTCTCTTGAATTACGCTGCGTACTCAACCACCCATGCTAGAGACACATACTAACTGCCAGGCCCCTTCTAAAAGAGGTAGCTTCACAATATATACAAATGTATGTGGAACTGTTCGACGAGAGCTTCATGAAGTGGGTTTCTATGGCCGAGCAGCCACACACAAGCCCAGGATCACCATGTGCAATGCCAAGCGTCGTCTGGAGTGGTGTAAAGCTCGCCACCACTGGACTCTGGAGCAGTTGAAATGCGTTCTCTGGAGTGATGAATCACACTCCACCATCTGGCAGTCCGAGGGACGAATCTGGGTTTAGCGAATGCCAGGAGAACGCTAGCCGAATGCATGGAGTCAACGGTAAAGTTTGGTGGAGGAGGAATAATGATCTGGGGCTGTTTTTCATGGTTCGGGCTAGGCCCCTTGGTTCCAGTGAACGGAAATCTTAATGCTACAGCATACAATGACATTCTAGAAGATTAAGTGCTTCCAATTTTGTGGCAACAGGTTAGGGAAGGCCCTTTCCTGTTTCAGCATGACAATGCCCCCGTGCACAAAGCGATGTCCATACAGAAATGGTTTGTCGAGATCGGCAAGGAAGAACTTGACTGGCCTGCACAGAACCCTGACCTCAACCACATCGAACACCTTTGGGATGAATTGGAAGGCTGACTGCGTACCAGGCCTTATCACCCAACATCAGTGCCCAACCTCACTAATGCTCTTGTGGCTGAATGAAAGCAAGTCCCTGCAGCAATGTTCCAACATCTAGTGGAAAGCCTTCCCAGAAGAGTGGAGTCTGTTATAGCAGCAAAGGGGAGACCAACTCCATATTCATGATTTTGGAATGAGATGTTGGAAGAGCAGGTGTCCACATGCTTTAGGAGTGTATCTCAACTGGAATCATCTGGATAAATCAAAACAATTTGAGATCCTCTCAGGCTACAACCAGCATTTAGACTAGAGGTAGAGGAGAGGACCTGGGGCCATCTCTCAGGCTACAATCAGCATATTGACTAGAGGTAGAGGAGAGGACCTGGGGCCATCTCTCAGGCTACAGTGAGCATTTTGACTGGAGGTAGAGGACCTTGGGCCATCTCTCAGGCTACAGTGAGCATATTGACTAGAGGTAGAGGAGAGGACCTGGGGCCATCTCTCAGGCTACAGTGAGCATATTGACTAGAGGTAGAGGAGAAGACATGGGGCCATCTCTCAGGCTACAGTGAGGATATTGACTGGAGGTAGAGGACCTTGGGCCATCTCTTAGGCTACAGTGAGCATATTGACTAGAGGTAGAGGAGAGGACCTGGGGCCATCTCTCAGGCTACAGTGAGCATATTGACTAGAGGTAGAGGAGAGGACCTGGGGCCATCTCTCAGGCTACAGTGAGCATATTGACTAGAGGTAGAGGAGAGGACCTGGGGCCATCTCCATCTCTCAGGCTACAGTGAGCATATTGACTAGAGGTAGAGGAGAAGACATGGGGCCATCTCTCAGGCTACAGTGAGCATATTGACTAGAGGTAGAGGAGAAGACATGGGGCCATCTCTCAGGCTACAGTGAGCATATTGACTAGAGGTAGAGGAGAAGACATGGGGCCATCTCTCAGGCTACAGTGAGCATATTGACTAGAGGTAGAGGAGAAGACATGGGGCCATCTCTCAGGCTACAGTGAGCATATTGACTAGAGGTAGAGGTCCTGTGGCCATCTCTCAGGCTACAGTGAGCATATTGACTAGAGGTAGAGGAGAGGACCTGGGGCCATCTCTCAGGCTACAGTGAGCATATTGACTAGAGGTAGAGGAGAGGACATGGGGCCATCTCTCAGGCTACAGTGAGCATATTGACTAGAGGTAGAGGAGAGGACCTGGGGCCATCTCTCAGGCTACAGTGAGCATATTGACTAGAGGTAGAGGAGAAGACATGGGGCCATCTCTCAGGCTACAGTGAGCATATTGACTAGAGGTAGAGGAGAGGACCTGGGGCCATCTCTCAGGCTACAGTGAACATATTGACTAGAGGTAGAGGAGAGGACCTGGGGCCATCTCTCAGGCTACAGTGAGCATATTGACTAGAGGTAGAGGAGAAGACATGGGGCCATCTCTCAGGCTACAGTGAGGATATTGACTAGAGGTAGAGGACCTTGGGCCATCTCTTAGGCTACAGTGAGCATATTGACTAGAGGTAGAGGAGAGGACCTGGGGCCATCTCTCAGGCTACAGTGAGCATATTGACTAGAGGTAGAGGAGAGGACCTGGGGCCATCTCTCAGGCTACAGTGAGCATATTGACTAGAGGTAGAGGAGAAGACATGGGGCCATCTCTCAGGCTACAGTGAGCATATTGACTAGAGGTAGAGGAGAGGACATGGGGCCATCTCTCAGGCTACAGTGAGCATATTGACTAGAGGTAGAGGAGAAGACATGGGGCCATCTCTCAGGCTACAGTTTGACTGAACGTGCGTGTCCTACACCATGACTGTGACGCTCTGGCACAGTTTACTGTTTGAGAGAGATTAAAATGCCTGTATGGGTCTGTATGGGACCACAGTCTGCTCCTGTTTGTTTAGGAAGCAGCGACTAACATGTAAGCAACAGGCCGAGTTGCAGAGTCAACCACTTGATGAATAAAACCAACGGGGTATAAACATCTTACTTGTCTAAACCACTTGTCCAGAAGGTAAAGGTCAGAGAGGATAGATGTACAGACCAAGGAGAGGTAAGGACTTCTAGAGAGGTCATTCAGAGAAGTGGAATCTTAGAGAGAATCTTAACACAACTGAGCTATCCAAACATCTCAGCATAAACACGAAGACTCAGGTAAATGCCAGGCTTGACTATGGCTGTGGCTATTAGAAGTTCAATGGGCCTCATACAGGTGTTATGGTGACACTGTTAAGGACACAACTCTACACTGTAAAGACAGTACTCACTGAGACTACCCATGATTCCCTGGGGTTGTCGGGGACAACAGCTGCACTCTCTCCCCTGTCTTCTGTCCATCATTACATGTCTGCAGAGATGACAGTGTCTCCCTCTCCTCCTCCAGCCCATCACCCCATCCTCTGGGTGGTTGTCCGAAGAGTTGAAAGGCGAGAGCTGGACCTGATTAGGCTGTTTGTGTTCTATAGGACAGGGGGGGAGGAAGCTCCCATACGGCTCTTCTGGGTCAACAGGCTGGCTCTCCACTGTGATGAACAGGCCAACGGGTACCAATCAGTCACACACACATACACATGGACAGATGCATACACACACACACTCATGTACGCCGGTATGTATGCACACAAACAAATACAACACAAAGACAGAACAAAGAGGGGGACAAATGGTAATGTAGGGTGTGTGTTGTTATATGTGCATGTGTGTGTCAGTGAGAGAGATAATGTGTGTGTGTGCGTGCGTGCGTGCATGTGTGCGTGTGTGTGTGTGTGTGTGTGTAAGAAAGATGGAGACAGACATGGTGCCCTACGTTCACCCCCCAGGATCAAGAGTCCAATTCCCGTAGGAAAAACATCCTGGAACACAGTGAAGACCACAACGAGGTTCTACTAGAAGGATGCAACAAGAGATACGGACCTTTGCTCTTTGAACCTCTAAAGTGGACAGATGGTTATGGTAAAACCCCCATGGACCCCTGGACTGTCCAAGGTGTCTGGGGGGTGGGTGACGGGTGCTGGTGGAGGAATGGGTGTGCCAGTGCCTGAGGCCAGTTAGGAGCAGTACCTCTGTCCTGTTTGTGTGTGTGTGTTGAGGTGTAGTGTTATAGTGTATTTGTCAAGGGTCAGTGCACTAGCCAGGGTTAATTATGACCCCTAGCTACAGTCTGACTCACAACCACAACCCAACCACAATACCACCTGGACACCATTAGCTACAGTCAGTCACTGGTGGCAGGTAAGGCAGGAGAAAGAGGGAGGGGAGAGGTACTGTATTAGCTGATTGTTAAGTCTGTTGATAAAAAAGAGAGGGAGAGAGAGAAAAAATAGAGAGAGGGAGAGAAAGAAAGAAAAATAGAGAGAAAAAGAAGAGAAACAGAGAGAGAGAGAGGGAGAGAGAGAAAGCGAGAGAGAGAGAGAGAGAGAGAGAAAGCGAGAGAGAGAGAGCGAGAGAGAGAGATAGGTAGTCTGGTGGTGAGATCATTCCATTGGGTCTCTCTGTGCTGTAGATAGTATCAGACTCCCAGTCAATAGGTCCATTCAGGCCTCACACAGACCTCGACCTGGCTATGGAGAGATACCATAATACAGTAGACATGAGCTCACTATAACTCTGATCTATAACAGCAGTGCACTTCATAGGAAATAGGGTGCCATTTGGGAGACATACTAAGACTCTGCAGCCCGCACATTTCACAGGACGCCATGTTCAACTTCCAGGGACATGAGTTCGACGAGGTAAACAGTGTGCTAACTGAGGTTGATCAACAAACAGCATGACTAATAGAATCCAGCCCTGGGACCTGGGATGCCATCCATCCCTCTGCTTTCTCCTCCTCTTCTACTGCATTCTCTACTTTACTAGGACTTGGAATACAATACTCTCTGTTCCTTTCCTTTCATCTGTTCCTGCCTTCTTCTCGTCCCTCTATCCTCTGTTCACTCAACCCCCCCCCAGAGACATAGTCTCTCTCTCTTTATCACACGACCTGAACGTGGTACAACACCCAAGGCCCTAAACACACACATCTGATCCCTTCTCTCATTCAGAAAACTATATTTCCTATCCTGTGGTTCAAGCCCAAAGCTTAAGAAGTGACAGCAGTGGTGATCAGTGTTAGGCCTGATTTAAACACAAAGCTTGAGAAGTGACAGCAGTGGTGATCAGTGTTAGGCCTGATTTAAACACAAAGCTTGAGAAGTGACAGCAGTGGTGATCAGTGTTAGGTCTGATTTAAACACAAAGCTTGAGAAGTGACAGCAGTGGTGATCAGTGTTAGGTCTGATTTAGACACAAAGCTTGAGAAGTGACAGCAGTGGTGATCAGTGTTAGGTCTGATTTAAACACAAAGCTTGAGAAGTGACAGCAGTGGTGATCAGTGTTAGGTCTGATTTAAACACAAAGCTTGAGAAGTGACAGCAGTGGTGATCAGTGTTAGGTCTGATTTAGACACAAAGCTTGAGAAGTGACAGCAGTGGTGATCAGTGTTAGGTCTGATTTAGACACAAAGCTTGAGAAGTGACAGCAGTGGTGATCAGTGTTAGGTCTGATTTAAACACAAAGCTTGAGAAGTGACAGCAGTGGTGATCAGTGTTAGGTCTGATTTAAACACAAAGCTTGAGAAGTGACAGCAGTGGTGATCAGTGTTAGGTCTGATTTAGACACAAAGCTTGAGAAGTGACAGCAGTGGTGATCAGTGTTAGGTCTGATTTAGACACAAAGCTTGAGAAGTGACAGCAGTGGTGATCAGTGTTAGGCCTGATTTAGACACAAAGCTTGAGAAGTGACAGCAGTGGTGATCAGTGTATGGAGGCAGTAATAGAAGGGAAGGAGTGGTCACCATAGAAATACAATTGCTAGAACAGACTTAGAACCTCCGACCACGTCAATTCCTATTCTAGTGAGTCTATTTCTATGGTGGTCACTACCACTCTCTCTCAGTGATGACAGAGAAACAACCATCATACCAATGACAAAGGTAACCTAAACAACTCACTCCATTGAGAGCACTTTTACTATTTAAGTGTTTGACCTGAAATATACTATTTTCTTCAGGAAATAGACTCCTGGAGTGTGTTGTACTAGTCCTCTGTAGTGTGTTGTAGTTGTCCTCTGTAGTGTGTTGTAGTAGTCCTCTGTAGTGTGTTGTAGTAGTCCTCTGTAGTGTGTTGTAGTAGTCCTCTGTAGTGTGTTGTAGTAGTCCTCTGTAGTGTGTTGTAGTAGTCCTCTGTAGTGTGTTGTAGTAGTCCTCTGTAGTGTGTTGTAGTAGTCCTCTGTAGTGTGTTGTAGTAGTCCTCTGTAGTGTGTTGTAGTTGTCCTCTGTAGTGTGTTGTAGTTGTCCTCTGTAGAGTGTTGTAGTAGTCCTCTGTAGTGTGTTGTAGTTGTCCTCTGTAGTGTGTTGTAGTAGTCCTCTGTAGTGTGTTGTAGTAGTCCTCTGTAGTGTGTTGTAGTAGTCCTCTGTAGTGTGTTGTAGTTGTCCTCTGTAGTGTGTTGTAGTAGTCCTCTGTAGAGTGTTGTAGTAGTCCTCTGTAGTGTGTTGTAGTAGTCCTCTGTAGTGTGTTGTAGTAGCCCTCTGTAGTGTGTTGTAGTTGTCCTCTGTAGTGTGTTGTAGTAGTCCTCTGGAGTGTGTTGTAGTAGTCCTCTGTAGTGTGTTGTAGTAGTCCTCTGTAGAGAGTTGTAATAGTTCTCTGTAGTGTGTTGTAGTAGTCCTCTGTAGTGTGTTGTAGTAGTCCTCTGTAGTGTGTTGTAGTAGTCCTCTGTAGAGTGTTGTAATAGTTATCTGTAGTGTGTTGTAGTAGTCCTGTGTAGTGTGTTGTAGTAGTCCTCTGAGTCAATTATAACAAGTCATTTCATCTAACCACCACCAGTAGGAGTAGGACACCTCTGAATCTGTCAAAGACAACTCTGACCTACTTCAAACTAGGCTGAGTCAGAGATCAGCAGAAAGAGCATCTAAGGGTTTCTGAATGACACAGAGATGAATGGCTCACACATATTCTGGTAGGTGGATGAGGTGATCATCTGAGCTCCTTGGTACGAGAAGAGACAGCTTGACAAATCACAGTGGATCACTGGAACAGATTATAGTAGCCAGGCCACAAGGCCTCAGGCTAAGCTGGTAGGCTAGTTAGACAACGTAGTACAATCAGTACGATCAAAGACAGATGAGCAGATGATCAGAAGAGGGAGATACAGTAGTATAGGGATTCTGTGTGTATATAAGGGAGACCAAACTGGCAACGTGAAACTTCAAAAAGCATTAGTGGTAAGTAGTAAGGCTTTAAGGTTCTGTTACTATGGTAAGGTATCATGAGGTACGTTTCTGGGTTTACTCTATGGAACGAAACACAAGTGACTCTAGTCTAAGGTACCCTGAGGAAACTGAAACACACAACACACATCAAATAAATTCAATGTTGTTGGGTGAACTTCTCCACTCTGCAATACCTTGTGGTGGTGACTTAGTTACAGCCTGCTTCCAGGAAAGTCTGCAGATCCAAGCCAAACCCCAATTAGTGTGTCCGTCCCTTTCACTGTCTCTCTCTCCCTCAACATACAGGAATCTTCACCTCACCTTATCCTCTTTCTCCCTCGCTGTCATGTCTCTTGCGTGTTCCTCTCCCTCTTCTCTTTCTCTCTCTCATCATCCTCTATTCCTCTCCTCCCTTCATCTCCCCATCCTGTGGCTCTGCGGCTACCTGAGAGGAGGGGACAGTGTGTACCATGTCCCAGAATGTGTCTGTGTGTGCGTGGATGCTTGTCTGCGAACGTGCACACACATGCGTGTCTGTACTGGATGGAAGACTGATATGAAACCGCTTGGACTCAAATAAAATAGAGGGGAAGTTTTGGCTTGTTATGGAGAATATGTCCTAATTCACTCCATATAGAGGACTGTCCTAACTCTGACAGAGCTGTGCTGCTGCTCTTCTCGGGAGTCTTTACTGGGCATTCCGCCAGTATGGCTGGTACTGAAGTATCTTTATTGTGTGCTTTGGTTCATGCCATGGCTGCAACACTTCTAATTTAGTGTAGTTCACCACCCATGTGGAATTCCTGGTGATTGGCAGTGTTTAGAACTGCCAATCTGCGGTTAAGAATGTTAAGTTTATCTCAACCTTTGCCCCTCGCTTGACTTTCTTGTCCTGACGGAGACATAGATCTCCCCAGAGAACACTGCTACTCCAGCTGCACTTTCTTCTTCTGACTACGTTTTCTCTCATAGTCTGAGAGCATCTGGTTGACACGGTGGTGGCACAGGACTACTCATTTCTTTTAAGTGGAGATTTTCTATTTTCTCCCTCTCTCACCTGTCCATCTCCTCTCTCACCTGTCCATCTCCTCTCTCACCTGTCCATCTCCTCTCTCACCTGTCCATCTCCTCTCTCACCTGTCCATCTCCTCTCTCACCTGTCCATCTCCTCTCTCACCTGTCCATCTCCTCTCTCACCTGTCCATCTCCTCTCTCACCTGTCCATCTCCTCTCTCACCTGTCCATCTCCTCTCTCACCTGTCCATCTCCTCTCTCACCTGTCCATCTCCTCTCTCACCTGTCCATCTCCTCTCTCACCTGTCCATCTCCTCTCTCACCTGTCCATCTCCTTTCTCACCTGTCCATCTCCTCTCTCACCTGTCCATCTCCTCTCTACCTGTCCATCTCCTCTCTCACCTGTCCATCTCCTCTCTCACCTGTCCATCTCCTCTCTCACCTGTACATCTCCTCTCTCACCTGTCCATCTCCTCTCTCACCTGTACATCTCCTCTCTCACCTGTCCATCTCCTCTCTCACCTGTCCATCTCCTCTCTCACCTGTACATCTCCTCATTTCAATTCCATGCCGTCACTGTCACTTGTACACTCAAGCTTCCCATTGTTGTCATCTATCACCCACCAGGTATCCTTAGAGAGTCTTTAATGAGCTTGACACCACGATAAGCTCATTTCCTGACAAAGACTCACTGCTCTTCACACTTGGTAACTTCAACCTCCCGACGTCTGCCTTCGACAAATGTCTTTCCAACTCTTTCTTTCCCCTCCTCACCTCTTGTGACCTCACCCTTTCCCAGTCCCCTCCAACTCACAAGGCAGGCAATATGCTTGACCTCATATTTACTAGAGGCTGCTCACCTACTAATCTCACTGCAACCACCCTCCAGGTCTCTGATCACTACTTAATTTCCTTTTCTGTCTCCCTTTCCTCCAACACTAACCACTCAGCCCCTACCAAGATGGTTATGCGCCGTCGCAATCATCTCTCTCTCGCTCTCTCCCACTACTCTCTCCTCTTCTATCCTATCATCTCTCCCTTCTGGTAAACCCTTCTCCCTTCTGTCTCCTGATTCTGCCTCTTCGACCCTACTCTTCTCCCTTTCCGCATCCTATGACTCACACTGTTCCATTTTCCTCCCGGCCTGCTTGTTCCCTTTCCTTCCGACCTGCTTGTTCCTTTCCTCCTGGCCTGCTTGTTCCCTTTCCTCCCGGCCTGCTTGTTCCTTTCCTCCCGGCCTGCTTGTTCCCTTTCCTCCCGGCCTGCTTGTTCCCTTTCCTCCCGACCTGCTTGTTCCTTTCCTCCCGGCCTGCTTGTTCCCTTTCCTCCCGACCTGCTTGTTCCCTTTCCTCCCGACCTGCTTGTTCCCTTTCCTCCCGGCCTGCTTGTTCCCTTTCCTCCCGGCCTGCTTGTTCCCTTTCCTCCCGGCCTGCTTGTTCCCTTTCCTCCCGGCCTGCTTGTTCCTTTCCTCCCGGCCTGCTTGTTCCCTTTCCTCCCGGCCTGCTTGTTCCCTTTCCTCCCGGCCTGCTTGTTCCTTTCCTCCCGGCCTGCTTGTTCCCTTTCCTCCCGACCTGCTTGTTCCCTTTCCTCCCGGCCTGCTTGTTCCCTTTCCTCCCGGCCTGCTTGTTCCCTTTCCTCCCGACCTGCTTGTTCCCTTTCCTCCCGACCTGCTTGTTCCCTTTCCTCCCGGCCTGCTTGTTCCCTTTCCTCCCGGCCTGCTTGTTCCCTTTCCTCCCGGCCTGCTTGTTCCTTTCCTCCCGGCCTGCTTGTTCCCTTTCCTCCCGGCCTGCTTGTTCCCTTTCCTCCCGGCCTGCTTGTTCCTTTCCTCCCGGCCTGCTTGTTCCCTTTCCTCCCGACCTGCTTGTTACCTTTCCTTTCCTTGACCTAAAATGTCAAGTTTCTGCTTCTAACCCTAGGAAACTATTTTCCAACTTCTCCTCCATCCTTAATCCTCCACTCCTCCCCCTCCATCCTCCCTCTCTGTGGATGACTTTGTCAACCACTTTGAAAAGAAGGTTGACTACATCCGCTCCTCATTCCCTCAGCCTATTGAATCCACTGGTCCCACTCACACAGAAATACCCTACGCCCTTACCTCTTTCTCCCCTTTCTCTACAGATGAAATCCTGCGACTAGTGAGGTCCGGCCGCCCGACAACCTGCCCGTCCGACCCCATCCCCTCCTCCCTTCTCCAGACCATCTCTGGAGACCTTCTCCCATTCCTTACTTCGCTCATCAACTCATACCTGATCACTGGCTGCATCCCCTCGGACTTCAAAATGGCTCCCTTTAAAAACTACAGACCGGTATCCCTTCTTTCTTTTCTTTCCAAAACACTTGAGCGTGCTGTCTTTGACCAACGCTCTCGCTATCTCTCAGAATCATCTTCTTGACCCTAACCAGTCAGGCTTCAAGAAGCGTCACTCAGCCGAGACTGCTCTTCTCTCTGTCACAGAGGCTCTCCGCACTACCAAAGCTGACTCTTGCACCTCTGTTCTCATCCGCTCAGATTTATCCACTGTCTTTGGCATGTGAACTACCAGACCCTCCTCTCCATCCTCTCAGGGCTGGGCGTCTCAGGCTCTGCACACTCTTGGATTGCATCCTCCCTGGCAGGCCGCTCCTACCAGGTGACGTGGAGAGGATCTGTGTCTGCACCATGTACTCTCACTACTGGTGTCCCCCAGGGCCCCAAGTCACTCGGCTCCGTCATATCCTCACATTGTCTCTCCTATCATTGCTATGCGAATGACACTCAACTACTTTTCTCCAGGTGGCAACACACATCTCTGCGTGCTTAGCAGATATCTCCACTTGGATGTCATTCTCTGCAAACATCAAAGCAGTGACTAGCTCCTGCAGGTTCATGCTCTATAACATCTGTAGAGTACGTCCCTGCCCCACACAGGAAGCAGCGCAGGTCTTTAATCCAGGTACTTGTCATCTCCCATCTGGACTACTGCAACTCGCTATTGGCTGGGCTCCCCGCTGGTGTTCAACCTTACCAAGTTCTCCTATGACACCCTGCTCTTCTGCACACTCCACTGGCTTCCAGTCGAAGCGTGCATCCTCTACAAGACCATGGTACTTGCCAGAGAAACAAGAGCAACTAGCCCTCCCTACCTTCAGGCTATGCTCAAGCTCTACACCCCAACCTGAGCACTCCATTCTCTTGGCCCTCCCACCCCTTTGGGATAGCAGCTCCAGCTCTGCTCAGCCCAGTCCAAGCTCTTCTCTGTCCTGGCACCCCAATGGTGGAACCAGCCTCCCCCTAAGCTAGGACAGCAGAGTCCCTGCTCATCTACTGAAAACATTTGAAAGCCTACAATCACGCACAAAACAGAAAGGGAAACCAGAGGGTTAAATAAGGAACATAATCATGAGATGGGAACCAGGTGTGTAAAACAGACAAAGAGTACGTTAAATCATCCCACAGAACCCCCCTTGCACAACCTCCTCACCCGACCTTTCGTGAACACTCGCCTTTTGTGAACACTCGCCTTTTGCGAACACTCACACTTGACCCCCCTTACTAGCTCAGACTTTGCTGATAGCTACTTTATTGAGGGAAAGTGTACTTACCATGGCTGTGATATATGTTTGTCTCACCTAGCTATCTTAAGATGAATGCACTAACTGTAAGTAGCTCTGGATAAGAATGTCTGCTAAATGACTAACATGTCAAAATGTACTTGCCTCTCTCGTGTTCTATGTGTTCTGACAAGGAGCGAATCACAAACTCCGAATCACAACCCCCCCACAAAAAAAGGAGCGAGGGCAAAGAGGTAGTCAGAAAAATGACTGAAAACAAAGTCAAGAAACAAGGAGAAAATCAAGGGAAAGTCTGAGGAGAAGGAAAGTGTGTCCTCTAAGCCAACATTTTTATAGGCATTTCATTTCGATGGCATGATCCCTAACTCCTTCATATCTTTTGGCTGGTCATGTTTGAATTAACGATTGTAATGGTTGGTGTAGACAGCTCTACTGGGTCAGCTTTGAAGTCCCGTTGGCCCACAACTAAATTCATCTGATATACACAGCTTCCTCATGTTTAAAACATGTGGAAAAGCAGGCTTGTGTTGTTGTTCTTGGACAGAAAGCAAGGATTTTTTACTTTCTTTTCCTATGGCTTTGGTAAACAGACTATAGTGGAGAAAATTATAAGTGATGCTGACAGTCAGGTAAACAGGGGATGAGAGAGAGCGAGAGAGAGAGAGAGAGAGAGAGAGAGAGAGAGAGAGAGAGAGAGAGAGGGGGGGGGGGTAATGGGAAGGGATGACAAGATGAGGCAGAGAGAGAGGTTGAGGGAGAGGGAGAGAGAGAGAGATGTAATGGGAAGGGATGACAAGAGGAGGCAGAGTGAGAGAGAGAGAGAGATAATGGGAAGGGATGACAAGAGGAGGCAGAGTGAGAGAGAGAGAGAGATAATGGGAAGGGATGACAAGAGGAGGCAGAGAGAGAGAGAGAGAGAGAGAGAGAGGTACATGGGAAGGGATGAGAAGAGGAGGCAGAGTGAGAGAGAGAGAGGTAAATGGGAAGGGATGAGAAGAGGAGGCAGAGTGAGAGAGAGAGAGAGAGAGAGAGAGAGAGAGAGAGAGAGAGGTACATGGGAAGGGATGACAAGAGGAGGCAGAGTGAGAGAGAGAGAGAGAGAGAGAGAGAGAGAGAGATAATGGGAAGGGATGACAAGAGGAGGCAGAGTGAGAGAGAGAGAGAGAGAGAGAGAGAGAGAGAGATAATGGGAAGGGATGACAAGAGGAGGCAGAGTGAGCGAGAGAGAGAGAGAGAGAGAGAGGTACATGGGAAGGGATG